>NW_015553403.1:173657-199516 GCF_001515605.1 Sinocyclocheilus anshuiensis
TTAGTCACGAGTTCCAAATTAGGAGCTTTTTTTTTTTTTTTTAACAAACTCTGCCCCCTTTCTAGTGGCTGACAGTATAATAATTGACCGCTTAGTCAGGTTAATTGGTAGCAGTATGATTATAAATAACATTTATAAATGTGTTTTTTCTTTCTTTTTCTTTTTTTAAACAATCATGTATAATACTAACTGAATATTTGTTTGTGTGTGTTTAGATCGTTATGGCTGTCTGGTGACTCCGGAGATGTTTGTACTTGGTGAAGATGAAATGAGCTGGTCCATGTCCCATGAGTACTGCACGGAAAATGCTGATCTGTTTGCTAGGCTCAACAATAGAAGCAGCCAGGATAAGATGGCCTCAAACATGGCAGTCATAGACCCCACGGAGGGCTGGATCAGTCTGCGCCGCAGCCTGTACTCAGCAGAGTGGTATTGGAAAAACGAGGACAATTTCTCATCCAATGTGGACTTCACTTACTGGGAGAACAGACAGCCTGAAAAGCCGGAGAAAGGCTTGTGTGCCTCAGTTTCCCTGGATCCCAACAAGAACTTCCAGTGGAAGAGTGCTCGCTGCTGTTCTAAAAAGAAACCTATTTGCTATATCGGACCAAAATACCTCACCTTTTGAGATACTTTGTAATAAGCAGATGTCTTAATTACAATACTTGTAAAGGGATCTCCAAAATTTCAATGTTTAATTTTTTGCTTTCAGAACTGTGTTTAGGGATCAATATAGATTGGTTTTATTTTCATAATTAACATTTATCTGGCTATACATAGTTAGGCCCCTATATTAGACTAGATTTAGAAAATGTTATCTGGTGGGCAATGAAATTGATCTAGCAATGTAATTAGCAGTGAAAGAAAAAATTGTATTGCAAACTTTTTAGGTTAAATAAGACTATTAAAAATTAGTAAGTGGAGATGCATTTTGAGGTGTATCCAGGCTAAGATTTAAACGATGATTATTATCAAAGAATGTTAAAATAGATTATTAAAGAATGTTAATAGAACAACGAGTCCTGTTGACTTTTTTAAAATAAGTAATGTTGTAAGCTTTATTTTATATTACTTTTTTAGCCCTTTATTTTAAAAATCTTTAAAGTTATAAAATGGTACTGCAAGAGCCAAGTTGCAAACAAGTTCAAACTGACTTCAAAATCATC
Organism: Sinocyclocheilus anshuiensis; assembly: GCF_001515605.1. Classification (NCBI taxonomy): domain Eukaryota; kingdom Metazoa; phylum Chordata; class Actinopteri; order Cypriniformes; family Cyprinidae; genus Sinocyclocheilus; species Sinocyclocheilus anshuiensis. Next base: position 174,824 of record NW_015553403.1, read on the forward strand.
ACAAAATCTAAATTTAAGATTTAAATCCTCACAACTGGTCTTTTTCTTGAATGATTCATTGGTGCATGTTATTTAAGAAAAAAAAAGCAATATTTGCTACTGCTTTTCTTTTGGGTTTTGCGGAAAAATATCAACCGAAATGGTTATGATGTTTTGTAAGTAGTGGTGGAAATAAATATAAGTAATCAGTCCTTATGAATCAGTGCAATAGATCCCAGTTAAAGGCAGAAAAAAAATTTAAATTCTTTATATTTTCCAACCCACTGATTTTTTTTACTTCATTTGCAAAACTTGAATGCACAAAGATAAAGATTTATATTTTTCAGTTAGTTCTTGTATTAGTTAGTATATAAGTCACTCTTGTGTTAAATTGTCCAGTCAGGTCAGACAAAGACGGAAGTCAGAGTCTTATGGCTCACTTCAGAAGAAGTTTATTTTAATCCTTTGTATTTTTAACAACACGCATGGGACAAGAAACAGCTTTGAGACCAGAGTGTTCTGATTATGTGAGCATGACATTTGTGTCTTTTCAGTGCTCCACGCTGCTAGCTCTGACACTAAACCTCCTCTTGATCACCCAAGCTCCCAAACCCAGAGCCAAAAGCAGCTTGGTACTCAACGCCAGAGCAAGATGCAGCACAAGGAGCGAGAAAGAGCTTTTTGCGGTTGACCTCTCTGGACTGGGGGGCAAAAGTTAGAGCGTGGCTTGATCCTTCCCCAAAGAGTCGTCCAGGTTTCAAGTCCAGCAGTTGGCTTGAAGCACGGTATTGCCCGGTAGTGTCCTGAGAAAGAGGGAATGAAGTATCTCCCTTCTGAACACCATCTGGTTCTATCCATTGAACGTCAGGAAGAGGGGAACCCTGAACATGACACACGGCTTTGAAGCCAGATGCTTCAGTCCCCTCAGCTGACACACTCAGGATTTGTGGTGCAGCTAATGAGCAACATAAAAAATTGCCTGTCAGAATATAAGAGCTGGCTCTCTATTAGAAATTTGGAATTTGAATTGTATAGGCCAAACCCCATTGGAATTTGAATTGGTATGATTGGAAAATGACAGGAAGTGAAATGTACTGAATTATAACAGAGCTCTGCAGGAATAAGTTAAACTCCTGAAATTTTTGCACTTATGGTCAATTTTTATTATTATTTTTTTGGTGGTATTTTAAGCTTTACAGGTCTTGAAAAAGGCAGTTGAAAAGAGGTTAAATGGGTCTACAGAGATTGTTTAAATTAAAGGGGTCCTATTATGCTTTTTCACTTTTTCAACTTTAGTTAGTCTGTAATGTTGCTGTTTGAGCATAAAAAAGATCTGCAAAGTTACAAAGCTCAAAGTCCACTTCAAAAGGAGATATTTTATTTAACAGAAATCACTTTTCAAAAACTACAACGAACGACTCGTTTGGACTACAACGCATATTTTCCGGGATTTGTGATATCACAAATATCGATGAATGGGACGAGATCTGGTTTAGCTGCACTAGAGAAGGCAACGAGTGTTATCACTGTGTCGGAGACACGCTAGCTTTCCCAAGGCAGACGAACTTAGAGTGGTTACAATCATCCGGGTTTAAATTGCACTCAAATTGATTTGATTTTGACGCAATATTTACACTGAAGCTCAGAGTGGTTACAATCATCCGGGTTTAAATTGCGCTCAAATTGATTTTGATGCAATATTTACACTGAAGCTCGCAGGCGGCTATGGTAAGGGGCGTGACATTTCCCGACCAGGTGCCGAGTGCTGCCAATCACAACACACACTGGCCCAGCTAACCAATCACAGCACATTTCGTATTTCAGAAGGCGGGCCTTCATTTGATACAGGAACTATTCGAGCCGTTCATGACAGACTGGGGAGAGAGGTGTTGTAATAATGTAAAATATGTGAAAAATAATGTGTTTTTTGAACAACCTAGTATGAGAGCATGTTCTAGTACACCCCCAAAACAAAATCAAGACTTTGTAAAAGAGCATAATAGGACCCTTTTAAATGCCGAACGGAAACTCAAATACTCACTAGTCCACTCTCACATCCTCATTGTGTTTATGCTCATGCTCTTTCAAACTATTCTAACTAGATTTTAAATGATGATCGAAAGAGTTTTTGAAAACTTGGTGATGACCTTTAAGTCATGTGACCATGGTGTGGTTTGTTTATAGCTTTTTACTTCTACTGATTTTGTTTAGGCTTCAAAATTAATGAATGTTGTGCTCATTTGTGAAGATTATCTTGAACAAAACGTGTAAGAATCATAAACTTTTGTTTTACACAAAGCTTATTTTCTGTAATAATCAAAAGGCCAGTGGAAAAATCCTGTTGGGTTTTTGTCAGAGGAAATAGGGTGATGGAAATTTCTGGGTTGGCCTACAAAAATATGCCATCTCTGCAGTGCTCTATTCAGAGAAATTCGACAGCCATTCAGAGAAACTACAGTGCTTTTCCTGAAAGATGAATATATTAATTAACTTCAAATTTATAGGTGACATTTCAAACATATTTGTCTATAAGGTCTTTAAAATGTTCAGGACTTTTTAAATGTAATTCACACAAAGCTTTATCAAGCCTTCATTTAAAATTTGTCTTGACAAACCTTAATTTTTCAGTTAACAATTAAGCTTATAGCCGTTATGGAAGTGGTTCCATCGCCCGGACCTCAGTGGGCGCTTTCATCAACCAGCCGTCGTCATCTTTGGCTATAGCTAGGGAAAGAAGTTTACAAAGCTTAAAAAAGTTCAAAGCAAATTTGTCAGTTCTATTGAGTTAATCTATTCGAACTCTGTTTTGAATTTTCTCACCTGCAGTATGAAGGATCACCAGCAGACCAAGACTTTTACTAAAGCAGCGTGCATCCATTGCAGACGTTCTTGATTTATGATTCAGTATGCAAAGAAAAAAGATATTCAGATATTGCAGTGCATCAGAGGTAAAAAAACGATATAAATACTGTTCAGCTTCTTGCACAGACCGATCGTTTCGTGTCTTTACACGTCAATGTATCGTCACGAGCCGCAGGGTTTCATTTGGCTTTGTGTATTTTTTTTTGACTCTCAAGTGATTCCCATTCACTTACATTATATGACTGACAGACTGCAACGATTTGAGTTAAAAATCTTTGTTTGTGTTCTACTGAAGAAACAAAGTCACCTACATCTTGGATGCCTTGGGGGTAAGCAGATAAACATACTTTTTTTTGGGGTGAACTATCCCTTTAACACTTGTTATCACGTGATATCTGTTTCTTTTCTATGCGCTGATTCAGATGGACCAATCACATTCGTTTTTGATTACTGTATGGTAATTTTTAAAAGTCATTGTATTTGAGATTTGTATGGTGTATTTTGCTTCGTATTTCAGATATATGTCATTATAGCAAATATGTTTACATTTATTTTCGTTATTTTCGTTTTTCAATGCTTTGAATGGAGCCTATTTGGGGATTCAGACTTTGAGCCTCCACACGCCCCACACGCCCCCAGGCTGTTTTATATCCCGTGGAAAGTCACACCCTGTTGTAGTTGACGCTTGTCCTGACTCAACTGCTGGTTCAATGTGAGCGGTTTTAAATAATTATCTTAATTGTAAAGTTCCTCAAATATTATATACCAGAATGCCTCACACTGTTGTTACTACTACAACTACAACAACAACATCCACCTCGGATGGAGGATTTTGCAACATCGGTTATGCGCGTTCATTTCAAGGATTACTGAAAATCGGCCAAGTGGTAAGAGAAAGTTATACTTGTATCACATTTATTTTATGAAGTAAACGTAGACGAAAGTATAGAATCCTTAATGTAGGGAAGATAGATGGTTTAAAGATGGTAACTGACTGTTTTAAACCACGACGCTACATTGACCGACTAACGGAACTCTTCACTAGACTTTCCATGAATAGGCTAACGTTACATTTATTATGCACTAACAATGCAGGATACAGTAATCAGTGCGTTTATTTACAGCAGCAAGTCTAATATTTCTTTTGGGGAAACGTTGGACAAAAGTCTTCGAGAAGTTACACATGATTTTCAATGCTGAAAAATGCTGAAACGTAAACGTTACTGTAACATGATATCACCACATTTTTTGTTTGCTTGTTTGTTTTTACATGCATTATGTTATTATAATGTTTTTGGGCAGTAGCCTACCATGTTATTCTTTAGAAGATAAATCTGAAAACTTCTGCTAACTAAAAGTTTTAATTGAAATGTACACTAAACAAAAATCCCAAAAAGTATCCCAAATCCCAGTCCAAAAAGAATGCTGGATTAAATACCATGGTAAATGAATATGATAATCATTCAGTAGCTATCATGGTGTATAATCACAATTAGGCTTATCTACTTCATCAGTTCAACAGGAAACATCAGAGTTCACAGGAAAAAGGCACTTTTTTTGTGTGTTTGCATAAATTACTCAACCTTTTGTTCAACAGCTGTTGATTCTGAAGTGGGAAACACATCATATTTTAAGCTTAAACAGTAATATAGGCCAAAACAAACATTACTGCAAAGCTCAGAGCAACTAGTAATATAAGTTGTTGTTGTTTTTAATGTTATTATTTAAATATTTTTACACATAAATGCTTCATTGATTAACAACTTTCCACTGCACTTGGTATGAATACTAATATTTATACTAATACGAATAATTTGATTATGTACAAACAAAAGATGCAGTGGATTATTTTACAGTAGCACAGCTAATATTTTTATGTTAAGGAAAAATGGGTATCCCAGAAGTTAAATCTAAACCTAAGTTTGACCAACAAAGATGCTAACACCTGTTATTTCCCTGTTTTTTATATTTATTTTTTTGTACATGTGTCATACTATTAAAATGTTTTTTGGACAGTGTCATGGTATTTTTTAAAGCAGGGGTGTCCAACCCTGGTCCTGGAGGGCTACCGTCCTGCAGATTTTAGCTCCAACCCGAATCAAACACACCTGAACCAGCTAATCATGGTGTTCAGGGCTGCTTGATAATTACAGACAGGTGTGTTGGAGCAGGGTTGGAACTGAAATCTGCAGGACGGTAGCCCTCCAGGACCAGGGTTGGACACCCCTGCTTTAAAAAATACCATGACACTGTCCAAAAAACATTTTAATAGTATGACACATGTACAAAAAAATAAATATAAAAAACAGGGAAATAACAGGTGTTAGCATCTTTGTTGGTCAAACTTAGGTTTAGATTTAACTTCTGGGATACCCATTTTTCCTTAACATAAAAATATTAGCTGTGCTACTGTAAAATAATCCACTGCATCTTTTGTTTGTACATAATCAAATTATTCGTATTAGTATAAATATTAGTATTCATACCAAGTGCAGTGGAAAGTTGTTAATCAATGAAGCATTTATGTGTAAAAATATTTAAATAATAACATTAAAAACAACAACAACTTATATTACTAGTTGCTCTGAGCTTTGCAGTAATGTTTGTTTTGGCCTATATTACTGTTTAAGCTTAAAATATGATGTGTTTCCCACTTCAGAATCAACAGCTGTTGAACAAAAGGTTGAGTAATTTATGCAAACACACAAAAAAAGTGCCTTTTTCCTGTGAACTCTGATGTTTCCTGTTGAACTGATGAAGTAGATAAGCCTAATTGTGATTATACACCATGATAGCTACTGAATGATTATCATATTCATTTACCATGGTATTTAATCCAGCATTCTTTTTGGACTGGGATTTGGGATACTTTTTGGGATTTTTGTTTAGTGTACATTTCAATTAAAACTTTTAGTTAGCAGAAGTTTTCAGATTTATCTTCTAAAGAATAACATGGTAGGCTACTGCCCAAAAACATTATAATAACATAATGCATGTAAAAACAAACAAGCAAACAAAAAATGTGGTGATATCATGTTACAGTAACGTTTACGTTTCAGCATTGAAAATCATGTGTAACTTCTCGAAGACTTTTGTCCAACGTTTCCCCAAAAGAAATATTAGACTTGCTGCTGTAAATAAACGCACTGATTACTGTATCCACATCTTGGATGCCTTGGGGGTAAGCAGATAAACATACTTTTTTTTGGGGTGAACTATCCCTTTAACACTTGTTATCACGTGATATCTGTTTCTTTTCTATGCGCTGATTCAGATGGACCAATCACATTCGTTTTTGATTACTGTATGGTAATTTTTAAAAGTCATTGTATTTGAGATTTGTATGGTGTATTTTGCTTCGTATTTCAGATATATGTCATTATAGCAAATATGTTTACATTTATTTTCGTGTATAAATGTTTTCAATGCTTTGAATGGAGCCTATTTGGGGATTCAGACTTTGAGCCTCCACACGCCCCCGTGTAGACGAGGCTGTTTTATATCCCGTGGAAAGTCACACCCTGTTGTAGTTGACGCTTGTCCTGACTCAACTGCTGGTTCAATGTGAGCGGTTTTAAATAATTATCTTAATTGTAAAGTTCCTCAAATATTATATACCAGAATGCCTCACACTGTTGTTACTACTACAACTACAACAACAACATCCACCTCGGATGGAGGATTTTGCAACATCGGTTATGCGCGTTCATTTCAAGGATTACTGAAAATCGGCCAAGTGGTAAGAGAAAGTTATACTTGTATCACATTTATTTTATGAAGTAAACGTAGACGAAAGTATAGAATCCTTAATGTAGGGAAGATAGATGGTTTAAAGATGGTAACTGACTGTTTTAAACCACGACGCTACATTGACCGACTAACGGAACTCTTCACTAGACTTTCCATGAATAGGCTAACGTTACATTTATTATGCACTAACAATGCAGGATACAGTAATCAGTGCGTTTATTTACAGCAGCAAGTCTAATATTTCTTTTGGGGAAACGTTGGACAAAAGTCTTCGAGAAGTTACACATGATTTTCAATGCTGAAAAATGCTGAAACGTAAACGTTACTGTAACATGATATCACCACATTTTTTGTTTGCTTGTTTGTTTTTACATGCATTATGTTATTATAATGTTTTTGGGCAGTAGCCTACCATGTTATTCTTTAGAAGATAAATCTGAAAACTTCTGCTAACTAAAAGTTTTAATTGAAATGTACACTAAACAAAAATCCCAAAAAGTATCCCAAATCCCAGTCCAAAAAGAATGCTGGATTAAATACCATGGTAAATGAATATGATAATCATTCAGTAGCTATCATGGTGTATAATCACAATTAGGCTTATCTACTTCATCAGTTCAACAGGAAACATCAGAGTTCACAGGAAAAAGGCACTTTTTTTGTGTGTTTGCATAAATTACTCAACCTTTTGTTCAACAGCTGTTGATTCTGAAGTGGGAAACACATCATATTTTAAGCTTAAACAGTAATATAGGCCAAAACAAACATTACTGCAAAGCTCAGAGCAACTAGTAATATAAGTTGTTGTTGTTTTTAATGTTATTATTTAAATATTTTTACACATAAATGCTTCATTGATTAACAACTTTCCACTGCACTTGGTATGAATACTAATATTTATACTAATACGAATAATTTGATTATGTACAAACAAAAGATGCAGTGGATTATTTTACAGTAGCACAGCTAATATTTTTATGTTAAGGAAAAATGGGTATCCCAGAAGTTAAATCTAAACCTAAGTTTGACCAACAAAGATGCTAACACCTGTTATTTCCCTGTTTTTTATATTTATTTTTTTGTACATGTGTCATACTATTAAAATGTTTTTTGGACAGTGTCATGGTATTTTTTAAAGCAGGGGTGTCCAACCCTGGTCCTGGAGGGCTACCGTCCTGCAGATTTTAGCTCCAACCCGAATCAAACACACCTGAACCAGCTAATCATGGTGTTCAGGGCTGCTTGATAATTACAGACAGGTGTGTTGGAGCAGGGTTGGAACTGAAATCTGCAGGACGGTAGCCCTCCAGGACCAGGGTTGGACACCCCTGCTTTAAAGGATATAAATCTGCAATAATGCAATTCTTTAAAGTATTTTGGATTAAATACTGTGGTTTGTGAATATGGTCATCATTCAGGGGGGGGGGGGGGCATCCTCAAAATAAAGAAATTAAATACTGTCTTTATTAACTACTTAAATAAAAGTAGTGTTTTGGGGTTCAGAGTACTAAACAAAAATCCCAAAAAGTATCCCAAATCCCAGTCCAAAAAGAATGCTGGATTAAATACCATGGTAAATGAATATGATAATCATTCAGTAGCTATCATGGTGTATAATCACAATTAGGCTTATCTACTTCATCAGTTCAACAGGAAACATCAGAGTTCACAGGAAAAAGGCACTTTTTTTGTGTGTTTGCATAAATTACTCAACCTTTTGTTCAACAGCTGTTGATTCTGAAGTGGGAAACACATCATATTTTAAGCTTAAACAGTAATATAGGCCAAAACAAACATTACTGCAAAGCTCAGAGCAACTAGTAATATAAGTTGTTGTTGTTTTTAATGTTATTATTTAAATATTTTTACACATAAATGCTTCATTGATTAACAACTTTCCACTGCACTTGGTATGAATACTAATATTTATACTAATACGAATAATTTGATTATGTACAAACAAAAGATGCAGTGGATTATTTTACAGTAGCACAGCTAATATTTTTATGTTAAGGAAAAATGGGTATCCCAGAAGTTAAATCTAAACCTAAGTTTGACCAACAAAGATGCTAACACCTGTTATTTCCCTGTTTTTTATATTTATTTTTTTGTACATGTGTCATACTATTAAAATGTTTTTTGGACAGTGTCATGGTATTTTTTAAAGCAGGGGTGTCCAACCCTGGTCCTGGAGGGCTACCGTCCTGCAGATTTTAGCTCCAACCCGAATCAAACACACCTGAACCAGCTAATCATGGTGTTCAGGGCTGCTTGATAATTACAGACAGGTGTGTTGGAGCAGGGTTGGAACTGAAATCTGCAGGACGGTAGCCCTCCAGGACCAGGGTTGGACACCCCTGCTTTAAAGGATATAAATCTGCAATAATGCAATTCTTTAAAGTATTTTGGATTAAATACTGTGGTTTGTGAATATGGTCATCATTCAGGGGGGGGGGGGGGCATCCTCAAAATAAAGAAATTAAATACTGTCTTTATTAACTACTTAAATAACAGTAGTGTTTTGGGGTTCAGAGTGTGGTTTAGGGTGTGTGTAGAAGGTGATGACAGGCAATGATGATTTGTTAAGACTCACACACCCCGGCTGCTCAGGAACAGCCGGCTACTAAAATGGTTGCAGTGATGAGAGAGATTTAGAGAGATTTGCACTGCAACATGTGGGGCCTCTGTGTAAAAAAAGGGGGTTCAACACAAAACCCACCAAACCCAAAGATTATCAATTCACCAGAAAAAGATAGAAGATAAGATAGATGATAAGTGGTTTGACAACAGAATTCAACAGGAAACAGGTTCAATAGGAAACACCAGTGTTCACAGGAAAAGAAACTTTTTAGTATTTGCATAAATTATTTAACACTTATATGCAACAGCAATTCATATTGAAGTGGGAAATGCTAGCCCTAAACAAATATGATTGCAAAACTTAAAATAGTAATACTAGAGCAATATTATTGGTTTGACTTTATTATTTTGAAAATATTAATCATGCATATATTTTGTGTTGATTTCTAATGTTTATATTACACTAAGAAGCAGAAATAGGACAATACCGGTAATTGCATTTTTAATAATTTATTTTAAAATATTTTTTACATTTTAACATTCTTAATTCTTAAATATGTTTTTAATTTCATTTTTTAAATATTAAATAAAGTTATTAAAAATCAGACACTTAAAATATCAGAATCATAAACTTGTCACAACTTCTAATATTACTCAAAAAATTTACAGAAACTTCTTCTCGTTTCTACTTGTTTTATTTATCGAGTTGAATTATCTTGTTGAAATCTTGTTAAATTAATCCAAGGTTTTACTGAGCAAAAGCATCGCTACTTTGTTCTGTGTGTCAAAGTAAAATATTAGTATTTGCTGTGAAGTGCACAAGGGATTTTTAAATGAAATTTACTACCTCTAATTTTGCAGGTGATCCTCCTGATCGCTTTCCTTTGTGTGCACTGTGAGCATCGGCGGATTGAATACTCTGCCTTCCACTACTTTGAGGTGGTCACTGCATGGTTTCTCATCGTCTTCTCAATCTTCTTCCTCATGCATTTGTTTCGACTTCAAAGCAAAATCACATGCATCAACTGGACATTGACGGTAAGTGGTCACAGTTCACATTTCACTTACGCATCTTCTCACCAAAGATCATGGCATTAAGTGTCTTTTGTAATCTTTCAGAAAGTTTATGCTGCTTTTTCATCTCAAATTGGCTCTTTATTGCTTTCACAGGAGTTTTTACATTATGCTGTGGGAGGAATCCTGGTCTTTATCGCCTCAATAGTTGTAGCTGTGAAGAGTTATGGGGTCTCAGCTTTGATCGCTGGATCTGTGAGTGCCTTTTTATGCTTGCAATATGTGCAGTGCATGCTGCTCACTGGCCAGGGAAGTGCACAAAGCTTTCTTGTGTAGGGATGAGAAAGCAAGAAATGTGAACCGTTACTGTTGCATTACACTCTGTTATTAGGCAGTGCATGTGCAATTCTTATAAAAGGTCTTTTAGGCATCAAAAGCAAATGACATTTCATGTTTAGTAATAAAATGTATGAATATAGAATGTTGTTAATATATTACTAATGCCTGTTTTTACATAAATGCAGGTGTTTGGCTTTATAGCTACTTTTCTTATTGCGATCAGCATATGGACTTCTTATAAGGTCACATGTGGCTCTCAACCAACTGGTGAGTCTGACCCCGTTTTAACCATGTAATTTGTAAAATATGAAAGCCGTGAACACATTTTAAAGGAATAAAAATTAAAAATTAAAATTTGCTGAAAATTCACCCTCAGGCCATCCAAGATGTAGATAAGTATTTGTTTATTGGAACAGATTTGAAAAAATGTATTACATCACATTACATCATCACCACCAATGGATCCTCTGCAGTGAATGGGTGCCGTCAGAATGAGAGTACAACCAGCTGATAAAAACATCACAGTAATCCACAAGTAATCCACATAACTCCAGTCCAACCATTAACATCAGAAATCAGTATTATGGATTATGAACTTGTATTTTAGCTGGAAGCAACGATTTGAAGTTAAAAGTGTCTTAAAGATGAATTTGTTTATTATAAATACCCAGTTTTTCACTTCATAAGACATGGAGTCTGGACTGGAGTCGTTTGAACTTTCATTCTGACGGCACCCATTCACTGTAAATCTGTTCTTATGAAGAAACTAACTCAGCTACGTCTTTGATGGCCTGAGAGTGAGTAAAATTTTAGCAAATATGAACTAGGGTGAACTATTCCTTTAACAGAAAGGACCTGTTGAATTTCATTGCATAATCTTCTGCTAATTCTCTCTTGAAGGTGCTGCAGTGTAACTGGATGGAAGAAACTTGTCTTATCAGCTGGAAGTAGCAAGAAAAATTCTCAGTTTGTTCTGGAGAGATGATGAGTTCTTTAAGGACATTAAAGGAACATTTTTGGTTGTTTTTGAAGGTGCTGTATGCTTCAAGAATGGATTTCTTCATCAAAACTTGAGTGCCTCAGTCAACTTAATCGGCTGGGATCAAACTCAGAATTTTTCAGGAGTAAGACTGGTTTATTATAAGAGTGGAGTTTTGGTATATTTGTCAACAGTGTCTGAAACTAAAAATGGCCATTTATTCAAGATAATTTTTACGTTATTTATTTGACAGTATATTGCGTGATGCGGATTTGATTCAGTGCCTGTGATCAAAGAATATTTTGGTTTAAAAATGAGGTGTTCAAGAAGAACTGATGCTGACCCACAGTATTATTATTACTATTATTACAGGAGTTGAAGTGAATTTTTGCTTTTCCCAGTATCTCTACATATGATATTATGATATGCAACTGTAAAGTTTGAAGAATGAATTTTTGGCTTTCTAAATGTAAGTCCCTTTGTTTTATACACTGTGATAAAAAGAAAAAGTCTCCTTATGTTGTGTATATTGTGTTGCGTCTTCATTGATTCAAAATCAGAATTTGAATCAGAACAAGACTTTTACTCTTTCCAAATTTTCCAAACATTCCAAACCTGTATGACATGCTTTCTTCTGTGGAACCCAAAAGAGGATACTTTGAAGAATGTTGGTAACCAAACAGCTTTAGTTTCCATTGACTTCCATTGTATTTTTTGACCATACAATGGAAGTCAATGGGAACCGAAATGTCATCGACGTCATGGCCACCACGCCAGAGCCTCGTCACATTTACATTTACATTTAATAATTTAGCAGATGCTTTATCCAAAGCGACTTACAAATAAGTAAGTCGCTCAGCGCTGTCCAAACCGGAGGTCCTCCCTCTGTCAGCTGTACTGCCCAAGATGGCGGCTGATATCTTTAATTTTGTTTCTTTCATAGTCATGATTTCTGTCATGTCATGTGTTTCCCTTGCCCTCATGTGATCCTGCTATTCCTTCCTTTGTTCTATGTGTCATGTTCTGATTGGTTGTCTAGTTCATGTGTCTTGTTCTCATTGGTTGGATTGTGTCATGTGACCACCATTGTTTGATTTATATAGCCCTCATGTTCCCATTGTCCATTGCCTAGCTTTGTTCGTGTACTCCACTGTTTGGTTAGTTTGTTCATGTTTTTGCCAAGCCAAGTCTTGTTCATTGTGTTTCTGCTCACTTTTGGATTTGATTAAACTTCTCATGGGTTCTCATTCAACTTGCCTTCAGTGGACATTCATTATAATTATACATCATAATATTCGTTGTATTGTCTTTATGCTGATTTAAAAACAAATGCATCACAAAAAAAGAAATGTCTGGATGCATTACAGTAATGAGGATTATGGGGCAAATTGGTATTAAAATGATGTTATAATGCAATGCAACCCTTAAAGCAGCACTATGTAACTTTTTCTGTGTTCAAAATTTGCTAAATCTATATAATGAGCGAGTACATCATGAATTCATATTCCAAACCGCGTTTTTGTCTTATTCCGAATCACTACGGTACACTTATAATAAGTGCTTATATTTGGACTAGTGTAGCCTGGTCGGGTCGTCACCGCTGCGGAGTAACACATACCTGCGTGAATCGCCATAGACATAAACTTAGAGAAGTAGCTCCGGTTGGAATGTTCTTCCGCGGGATGTGTGCAGTTCTGTTTATTAACCGCTAGAGCGCCAAAAGTTACATAGTGCTGCTTTAATGGTCAACAGGCTTCATGTCCTTTTATATCAGTTTATTTTGGTTTTATTGACTTTTTCAATAAAGTTAGATTGACTTTAATGTAGCAAAATGATCAAAGTAAAATGAAGTTTATTAATCATGCTACCCATTCATATTTAAATGTTTAAGATGTCTTGCAGAACTACTTAACACAGAGTGACTCACCATGCTCACTACTTATGGTTACAGGAAATCCCTGACCTCTATCAGGGGAGGTGCTTCCAAAAGAGAAAGAAGGAAATACAGTGACATATGCTAGATCACTTATGGGTTGTTTTAACTCTATTGCAATGTGGAAGAGAATTAAATTCCTTGGGTATAAATGAAGCCATTATTTATGGAGGGAACGAGTGAAATGGAGCGAGCTGCCATACTAAAGAGATTCCATCCTAGTATTCCAGCTAATTTGGAAACAGGACTCATGCACATCAGAACCCCTCCTTAAGGCTCTGTTTAGAGTACTGCTGAAGTAAATGGCACTTTAGTAACTGATTATGTTCACAAGCACAACACTGAAATGCCCAAACAAACAGGAAAAAGAGCTGACTGGGATGCAATAGAGGAAGAAATGTACTACATTTCTCACAGTTGTTGGTCATACTTTTCGGAAGTGCAATGGTGAAAAACCGTGTGTTTTGTTTAAAGGGGTTATATGATGCAATTTCAAGTTTTCTTTTCTCTTTGGAGTGTTACAAGCTATTGGTGCATAAAGAAGATCTGTAAAGTTGCAAAGACTAAAGTCTGAAATCCAAAGAGATATTCTTCATAAAAGTTAAGAGTCAACCACGCCTACCTAAAACAGCTCATTCTAACACGCCCCCACATGTCTACATCACTATGTGGAAATATTACCATAATGCCGCCCAAATGTGCACACAAAGAAAGAAGGCGTGGTTTCAGGAACAGCAGTAGTGTTGATGCAGCCATGTCAGGGAGACGCTGTGTGTTTCAGTGCGAAAGCAAAAGCACTTTATTCGGCCTTCCGGAAGTAGATGCAATTAGGAATCATTGGTTAAGATTTATTTACAACAGAACAGCACAACCCAGATGTTCGAATTTGTGCAACGCATTTTATGGACGACAGTTTTTTGAACCTAGAAGAGTACAAGGCTGGCAGTGCACAAAGGCTATTTCTAAAAAAAAAGAAGGGTCAATTCCGACTTTACTATGACAATCTGGCGCTTCTGAATCAGCAAGTATGTTTTGTTACTAGTTTAAGTATTTGCTATTGACTGTTCAAATGCGGAGTTTTGCGAAAACACTCTAAATAAAACAACTAAAGCTTTAACTACAATGGAATTTAAATATGAAAGTGAAATAAAATCTCATTTAAAATATAAAGTATAAATATAAATTATACTAAAATAACACTGCTTCTGTGACACTTATTTTTTTTTAAATAAGCCTTTATTAAATCTCTTCAAAACACAAACAGGCATTATAATTGTTGAACAAGTCCACAATGAGTCCAAGCCGCATATATTGAAAGATTATACATACAAACAAACTAATTACTTGCAAATATTAAATACAGAAATATCTAAAAACAAACTATGTATAAACTGAATTTAAGGGGGACTAATCAATACATACTGCAGTAATTTAGAGAGTTTTAAAATGTTCAGTTTTTCAGCTGCTTTAAGGATTCAAATCAAATGTTCAAATGATTTTTAAATGCCACAAAACTTGGAGCAACTTAAAACTTGAGTAAGTCTGTGAAACTATGATTATAAATGTGGCATATAATGACTGACCTCTGGTGGTGGCGCTGCAGGTCCAAGGTGCCTTCATATTGCATTGTGGTCAAAAATACAGTAATTGTTCAACTCCCAGTTCAACTGAATTTTTATTATTCCAAGATTAAAGAGCTGGTAACATTTGTCTAACTGGAATCACTGTCTCTTTAGTGAATGCTCAGTAGGAAGAATTTGGCAGGATTCATTTGTAAACTTGTAAACATTTGTAAATTTGTAAACTTGTTCAGTTAACACAGAATCACCCACTTATACTAATTCTTTCTTCTTTTCTACCAAAGTCTGCCCTGCTTACTAACTGGCAAACAGCAGTGTGTGATCATCTTAACACATGAACCACAGTGGACAAACTTCTCCAGCACGCAGAATAACAAAACGCTCTGTGTGTAATCAGGTAGATTTAGCTTTTTAAAACTTTTACAGTGACAAAGTATGTATAACAAATAACACAATAAGAGATGTAAAAGTACAATAGAGAAATAAAAAAATAGAAAAAAGTTCATAATTTGCATAATAATTGCTTAAAATTAATTATTTTGAAGGGTGTGTGCATTATTGCTGTTGATACGCAGAATTTCTTTGTATTGATGGTACAGTTTGATAAGATAAGAATGTGTGAGAGTCTGTGTGTACATTGACATTTATTATTGACTCCAAACAGTAAGGTGTGTGTGTGTGTGTGTGTGTGTGTGTATACAGGTTTTTCTACACTGGTGGGGACTTAAACCTGAATACACACCAACTCATGGGGACTTGTGACACAAAAGCTTATAAATCACACAGAATGAGTTTTTTTGAAATTGTAAAAATGCACAAAGTTTTCTGTGAGGGGTAGGTTTAGGTGTAGGGCGATAGAAAATACAGTTTGTACAGTATAAAAATCATTACGCCTATGGGGAGTCCCTACAAGGATAGTGCACCAGACTGTGTGTGTGTGTGTGTGTATGCTGAGACACAAAATGCATTAAAACCTTCTGCCTTTCTCGCAGGATCAACTCTAGTTTGTAATATGTCTGGATATTTAGAGTTCATGTTCTTGGATTCTGGCCAAGTGTAATTGATGTGCATAGCTAACAATAAAGTTCATTGCTATTTTGTACCGTTTATCATTTATTTTGTAAAATGAACTTGAATATGAAATGTGGGAGGATTCAAACTCTAGTCAGTTCACATCTGTCTTTACAAAAGTTTATTTCATTGTACAGAAAGTTTAAGACCCATATAGGGATATAATCAAATTCATTAAAGAGGAGAGAAACCTGGATTCACAAAGACCCACAGTATAAACAGCCCTTGTTAAAGATGGGAATTAAAAGCATGTGTTTTCTCATTTTAGGCATTTTTTTGTAATTCCTAGAAATTAAGCCTTGTGCAACATAAAGGGCATATATTTATGTCTATCTGAGTTAGTTTGGGCTCAAAACATAAAACCTGCAAAGAGTTTAATTGGAAAAAAACCCGAATGTCTAATGAATGTCAAACGTCAAACTAACTTTACCGCCGTTCGCAAAAATACCAAATAGGCCTAAATGTAAGCGCGCATGATTTACATCATCTTCCAAACTCCCAGTCATGCCAAGCATTTTCTAAGCAAAATCTTTTTTATTGCAAGAAAAGCACAACAATGATCACATGCATGATGTGAAATGTCAGAATCCTTTGTCTTTCTAAGGCTGTTTTCATAGCTAGCATTTTATGTGTCCTCAACACAATCAATGGAATAATATTCTCACACTTTTCAAATAATTTGACAAAATTACAACTTGATTGGAAATGTTGCACAATAAAATAAAAAAAAATGTTTTCTATTGCGTCGTTTTGTTCACGTGTCATGTCTCATCTTATACATGCTCTTCACTGACACTAAGGTTAGCATATACTGTAGCTTACACTAAGTTTTAGTAAAACTTTATTAACGCCAAAAATATTTGATGTGGTGGCTACAACTGAGGGAGAGTTATTTTATTTATTTATATAATATTTTTTTTTCACATAATAAACATTGAAATAGTTTGTGATCATTTCATTCTTTGTTTAGATCATCATAATAACGTAATTAAACGTCATAATTCATATTTTAATACACGTTCCAAGTTTAAAATTCAAAGGACCCGAGTAAAGCACTACAATCTACATAAAAGGCTCGTATAATGTATTGCATACATTAAAAGTTGTAAAATTATTATAAAAAAAATAAAATTGTAATTCCAAAAACGGAGCTTTGTGCAATAACAGGTATGTTTTCCCGAACATTTTAGTATTGGTTTTATATTATAATGTCACGTAGTTAAATTGTTTAATTAATTTAAATGGTTAATTTTTTTTTTTTAAATTCCTAGAAATTAAGCCTTGTGCAACATAAAGGGCATATATTTATGTCTATCTGAGTTAGTTTGGGCTCAAAACATAAAACCTGCAAAGAGTTTAATTGGAAAAAAACCCGAATGTCTAATGAATGTCAAACGTCAAACTAACTTTACCGCCGTTCGCAAAAATACCAAATAGGCCTAAATGTAAGCGCGCATGGCAAAAACGTTTCCAAGGCAGTTACAGCGATCTTTATATACCAAAAACAGAGCCGAAATTTGTTACAACCACTGGAAGGTAAAAATCGCAGAAAGAAAAATCCCAATAACACCCTTCTGTTGTCCCAGTGAGGAGTCGTACAGCCTCCGCAGGAAGTCCTTCCTCAATAAAGAAAACTTGAAGGGAGTGCGGAAGTGAAACACAAAGGACGCGTGAACGGCTTAAACGGAGCACATTAAAACAACCATCCGAGGTATTTAACCCTTAAATATTTATCAATATTGTTATCACACATAATCGGTTGCATAACATCTTGCACAGTGTTTATTTCGATAGTTCTGTGTTGATCAAGTATGTTAGCCTAGTTAGACTTGACTTTTACTGGTTTACTTTCGCTTTTCTCAGCGTGAACACCAGCTGTCGAAGCGTCGTTACTTTGCAGTATCACAAATATCTCTGATTTATAAACGCGTACACATGTTTTTATCGCTAATCTGTTTTATATACTTCTTGTTTTCAGATTTAGCTACAGTAGGCTATATACAGTATGGCCACCACAGACACGGTGTACAACACCACCACAACAGTGCAGGAGCCCAAGTCCAAAAAATGGATCATCGTGCCATCAGAGAACCTGGACAAAATTAGATACGTGATAAAAGGGATTGAAGTGGTAAGCAACGTGTTTCGTGTTGTCTAAAATAAAAATAAAAAACAGTGTTTCTACGCTGGACACAAATGTGACCGCATGTTTACATGGTTTAAATGTCAGGATTCTGACATTTCATATATTCGACATCTAAATAAATTAACAATATAGCCTTAAAATAGGCTATTCTAATTTAGCATATGCACTTTTCTTTGTAGTAATGTAAAATAATTAGCAACTTTTTTCTAAACCATTTAAACCAAAGTACATTGGGACATGGATTGAGTAAGAGGTCTTGTAGCTAAGTGGTTAGTCCGGTTTAAATACAGCACAAATCAAGTCAAGCTGGCATTATCGGAAAAGTGCGTGAGTTTCCATAAAAGTGTATTATGGTAAACAATAATGCTGACAGTTCATTAACATGTAAAAGGTGGGGCTAAAGTATGACTGCTGATGTTTTAGTGTTCATTAGAATATTGTGGTTTCTGTTACATGCTAATGAAGGATTCTGCTGAATGAATCAATCCACTGCCATGTCTCACACATCCTGATAATGCAAATGATGTTTAACAAGTCCTTGGGTGCCATTGAGGGTGGCAACTTTTTTGTCTGCATTTAATAATGACAAGCTTATTTTCTAAACAAGCGTGGCCATTTCAGCATTGCAGTCATATGCTGCTTGGTTGGCGCTCATGGGGCTTTTTGGACTGTTGGTACTAGGCTGTTGGTGTTTGAGTTCAAGTTAGAAATTCCCTCCATTTCCTTGGTATCTTCTATATGTGTCAAACTGATTTCTATAACTGATGACAAAGCAGAGCATGCATGCATCCTTGTTCACTCGGCAATAAATGTTGGCGTATCTACTGTTCGAGTGGCTATTTAGTAGATATTACTTGTGCTTTGCGAAGAGATGCAGTCAACTCCTATGAGGCAAGGTCTTGGTTCAGCATCATTCATTCACTGCAGTGTTTTTGTTACTTAGCACACAATAAGCATTAAAATATCTTTTTAATCCCAAATACTGGCTTGGGCTCGACAGGTTTGTGCTCCATTTCTTAAGATATGAGAAATGTTTATGTGCTTTAATGGACGCAAGGAAATCTGACCATTTGATTTGATGAGTGACCTAGAAATGGTGCTGTATCCAATTTTTTTCAAAGTGTTTCTTTGTTTTAAAATAAAATCCAAAATCCTTTTGGTTTATTTTCTGGGCTAAATTAGATTTTGAGTCCCTGATTCTCAGTGAAGTCTGAAATTTTCAGACTCCTCCGTACATATTTTCATCTTGATCTTTTAGCTTTTAGCATTAATTCTCAGGGTGTCACTAATTGGTTGTCACTTTATTTTAAGTGTTTGAATTCGCAAGGTCACAGCTGAAAAGACCAAAGGGCATTGTCTGCTTGCATGTGACAAACTAAGTGATATCAGGTGTAAGAAATGACTGTCTGCCTTTAAACTGTAAATGCAGTTAGAGAGCAGATGCTAAATTCAATTACCCAATTCTTATCTTTCACAATATGTTGTGGCGAGTCAAAAGTTAAAATGACATTGGAATTGCATACTAAAAGCAAGAATCTTTAAGTACAGGGAAGTACTCTTCAGAACACATTCAATTTGGCCAATAATTACCACATAGGGGTCAACATTGAGACAAATACACCCTTTATGAGTAAATGCCCCTACAGTCCAGGGCCTGGTCTCATGCTTTTCAGGAAATCAAATTTTATCAAGTGTGTCTCCTGTAGTGCCACTGGAGTTTTTTTTTTTTTTTTGTCCATGTACCCAAGTGTTCTCCTCGTGACATTAAACAGTATGTTATTAATTAATAAATGTTTAAATTTGAACTTTTATGTTTGTTGAGTTTATATATATAATTTTTTAATATATATTTTAATTTTTTGAATGATAATGATTTTTTTATGTACTGATTTCTTCTGGATGCCCTTAAAATTCTCTACATTTAATTTCCTTTTCCTCTTAGCCAGTGACATAATAACACTGGAACACCTTGGTACTTCCCAGATGAAACCTCATCTAGATCAATTGCCATGCTGAAGTTAGTTCTTAGAGGCCCTGCAGTGAGAAGAGTGTCTTTCCTCATCTACCTCCAAACCACTTTATCAAATTATTGCCCACAAACCGTAGCGTTTGTTTTTTTGTGGTATATAAACCCAGTGCAGTGTACAGTATTAGTAATTTACCAGTGGGAGTTTGCAGCTGCTTTGTTTCAGTTAAAAAAAAAGTCAGCATTTTGTTTCTCAGTTCTTAACATTCAATTTCCATCTGTAACACTTGATATTCTGTGTATTAAAAAAAAAACTGTTTTCAGTTTCTTGAGTTTGTAAGACAGATTTTTTTTACTCTGGTTTTGTTCAGGAAATCAATCTACCCGCAATGTATTCAGCAGAGCAGAGACGGTTGGCCGCAGTCAAGTGACTGTACTGTATTGTGAATAAATCCTTTGATTTTAGTGTGGTCGGTCTATTCCAAAGTACAGATCAATTTTAGCACTTAAAAATCATTTAAAATCATTTTTATGCATGTTTTCCAGGAGTGAAGCTTTTTCTGTTTCGGTTTTAGACTGAAATCGTTTCTGTATGGTTTCATTTTACTTCACCATGCTTTGTTACATTTGAGGTCATTTCACTCATAAATGTCTAAAATAAGCCCCTTTTTGGGTGGTGAGCGGGCATTGTCTTTATTCTGTTGAATAGCAGCTGTGTTCTATCCGGCTTGTTTGGATGGAGGATTTCGAATGGATTCTGTGTGGTAGCGATAAGGTTGTGCTTCTTAAGCGGCAATAACAATTGCATGTGAACCTGCCCTGTTCCTTCCTAGCAGTCAGGCCTGTCAGAGCTCAAAACAGACGTTATGAGTCAGACGAGTGGGCTAGTTTGTCATTTTGACATTGCTTCTCATGAAATTGTATTTTGTGTAAATGAGAACACTGTTACGATTTCCTCTTCCACTGTACTGCCAGTTACTACAGATTTTCACATTTTGCCCTGAATCTGTTCTCTTTTTACCAGTTGAATGTCAAATACCAACTATTTGTTATATGCATGCATGTTAAAAGATTAATAAGATTTTAGTTTTATTATTATTATTATTATTATTTCCTATACTCCCTTCCCCTTTGTCATAGTGATTATGAATGTAATTGCTATGTGTTTTATTAATGGTTTAAAAGAAACAAATTCATCACCAAGCCCAGAGTTTAATAGCAGAAATGTTATAGAAATATTCGTCACAACAAACAATGGAGGTATTTTGAAGGACTTCTCTATAAAGTATGTTTGAGTAACTTTAATAGCACGAGTGCGTCAGTTACAGTTTTTTTTTTTTTTTTTTACTAGTTTCAGTTCGCTAAAGGGAAATGGAGTGGAAAGTCTCCTGGAATTGATGTAACTGGTGTAATTTCACCCTTGGACTGGAAGACCTTATAATTGTGCACATGTGACTAAAACATAGAGTTCTGGATGATGAATATCAGGCTTGTGATGTTAAAGGAAACATGAACAATTAAAAACAGTTTGCTTGGGTGTGTATGTGTTTTCCCAGAGTCAGTGTCCTGGGTAAATAGCTTATTCTCGCCTTCGGGAATCCCCCTATACCTGATGTTGCTGGTGTATTAACTTCACACCTGTTTTTCTCTCAGTTTCGAATTGTGACTGAGGATGCATGTGCTCTGACTAAGCAGCATTCATCCCATTAAATACAATATTTTGTCACTTAAGTTTGCTTGGGGGTGTATGTGTTTTCCCAGAGTCAGTGTCCTGGGTAAATAGCTTATTCTCGCCTTCGGGAATCCCCCTATACCTGATGTTGCTGGTGTATTAACTTCACACCTGTTTTTCTCTCAGTTTCGAATTGTGACTGAGGATGCATGTGCTCTGACTAAGCAGCATTCATCCCATTAAATACAATATTTTGTCACTTAGGAAACACCCAAATCATTCATATTGTCTTGTATACAGGATAGAGTTATCGAAATGAAAAATAAGCTGATCCTGCCACCTAGTGGTTAATTAATGCACTTGGATTTCATTTGTGTCCCCTCAGCTCCTCTCGTTTGTGGCTTTTGTGATGGAGGAGGTCGTGTCCAACTGTTTGCACTGTGGTCCACTCTACTTTTTTGAATTTGTCAGTTGCTCAGCCTTCCTCTTCACGCTGTTGCTCCTCATCCTCCTGGCCACAGTGTTGCACCAGAGAGTTGGAATTAACTGCTGGCCTACTCTGGTAAGTCAAAAAACACTGCTAATAATAATATAACATCACTATTATTATTTATTTTTTTACAATATTACAATGTACAAATGTTAAATATTATATTAATAATTGTGTATAAAATTTAAAAGCCTGTAAACAAAAATAAATTTTAGTTTCTATATTATGTTTTATATAAAAATATTTGACCGCTCCCGACCAGTCAGAATCACCTATTCCAGAGGATACAGTTTTATCCAATTTACAGTTAAGCTACTTTTAATTTTTCCATAGGATTTTGGTTACACAACAGGCATGGCAATCCTGTTCCTCCTTGCCAGCATTGTGTTTGCGTCAGACAATGGTCAGACTGATCTGGAGCAGGGCGCAGTGGTATGTTGGCACTCGATTTGTGTTTTAGCTGATATGACAGCATAGCTGCTACTGACTGGCTAACTGGCATTTAACTGTCTTTCCTGTATTACAGGCGTTTGGCTTCCTGGCCACGGTGGCCTTCTTTATGGACTTTGGTTTGTTTGTGAAAAATCACGGTATTCCTTGCCGAAAGGGAAACAACCAACAAGCAGACGGCACACCCAGACCAGAGAGTGAGAAACTTAATTCTAATGGAACTGACTCAGTGAACTGAAGCTTTTACCAGCAGTTTGCTGACGTATTCAAAAGCTTTTTTCCCTTTTGTCAAACAAATTTTTTTATACATGAGAAATGTTTTTACCCAAAGAAAAAAAAAAAGCATAATATTTCCATTTCGGTCAGTTACTAACTGGCATGTTGGACCAGTTTTATATTGTGCCTGAATTATTTTTATATTTTTCATAATTCGTAATTTTACAAGCAAAGTAGACAACATTCTTACGATATCCTTTATAAAACCAACAAAAAATATTTTGGCCATACAGAGTATACTTTTGTATGATTACACAAATTAAGTCATCCTATCCTTATTGGAGTGTGAGCTGCGCATTTTTAGACCATTTATTCTTATGAATTAACAAGTACAAAAAGATGCACTGTATTTCTTAAAGAAGTACTCATTCCTGATTGTTTTATAGTTATATATGCTTTCCTGAAATAATATATTTTGGAGAAAAATCAGGATTTGATCATGTTGACATTAATGATTTATTAGTACCTGTTTTACAGCACAGGAATATGAATATGATATTGGATAGGAGGCTTAAAAATCATGAAATTATTCTTTTAACACTTGCACTGTATACACAAATGTCATTCAATAATTTTTACTGTAAAGATGTTTAGTGAATGTGGTGACAGCAAGATGAAGATGTTATGGCTCATGATGATCATGTTTCGCTGTGCAAAGGATGTCAGGGGTGTACAGTCATAGATTTTTTTTATTTTTTATTAAAACGTCATTTTTGTATTGTGTGGAACTAGAAGTGTTGTATATTTTCTTTTGTGCTTTATCTTGTTCCATGTGAGCCCAGATTGTGTTTTTTGTGAGCGTGTTAATCTATGAACATGAAGCATTAAATCTAATGGAAGTTTAATACCCTTTCCAAACAGATATTTGTCTTTATCTGGAGGTATGTGCGTGTAGGCCCAAATTTGTTTGTTTAAATGCCCGTGGAGATGAACGGACTGCAAGTTTTCTGAGACACTAATCTGCCTGACGCTTCCACCCTCCTGTGCTGTACAACTGACTGCTGCTTTCTTATGTTAATTAAACATTGTGTATATTTTAAATCCTGATATTGTGTTGGTGCTTTGAAAATAGCCACTCTCTTATTATTCCTTCTTAAGATATGGATCAGTCATCTGGTTAGTTTTAATTTTTGTAAGGATTGTATGATTTTTAAAATGAAAAGACTAGTGAGTCTGTTTGAATACCAGCATTGTTTCTACAAAAGGTCACATGGAACATTTTACAGCACTGTTTTTGTAAACATCTCTGCATTCCAGTTAAGCAATAAATAGCGGGCTCCGAATATCAGACTCCTGTTTTTGTGTGAAATTTATTTGGAAAAATGCTTGTTAAGGCTTTGCAAACCAGTGATTAATAGCTGTGTATGTGATTCATTGGTTCAATCAAATATGCAGCCTGGCTGAAGACATGCATCCTAAAAAAGGGAATAGTGATTTTCTTAAAGATTAATTTATTTTGCCTTTAAAGACTGATGAGTACATTAATTTATGCTGCTATCTTGCATGTTTGTACCTGTTTCTGACCTGAGTCTAAATCTAAATGTAGCTCAAGTATATCAATGTTTATTGTGTTGATTTATATTATGTTCCCTTTGTACTTAGTTGT
>NW_015553403.1:199656-240559 GCF_001515605.1 Sinocyclocheilus anshuiensis
CCCCCCCCCCCCCCCCCCGAAGCTAACACTAGATGTCGCTGCCTGCACAGTTACCATCTACTGATGACCGAATATTTGCCTTTGAAGATAATTTTCATTTAAGGTACGACAGGCATAAATTATGCTTTTGGTTGGATAACAATTTTGACTTTTTGCTTGATTTTACAGCCATTTTTAGGGGACGTTTTGCGAATGAAATAATGTTTTATAATAGAACTCTATTCAGTCTAAATGAGCGTATGGAGCCTTGCTGGTCAGCTTGGAAGTGTCCAAAAACTCCTATAAAATCAGCCAGCTGACAGCAGGAACCATTTCTGATTCGCACATTTTATCATTACAGGCTCAATAGATGCATGTTCATTTACACCATTTGTTGGAAAAACAGCCTACGCTGATTTGGTGATCTGGTTTTAGAGCACTTTTTAGTTGGTCAGGCTTGGTAACCAGCTAAACCATTCGCGCACCGGCTAGGACACCAGTTTAGACTGGTTAAATCATTTTTTTTTAGCTGGGATATTTAATAAGGTGATGCGTAATGTGCATATTTAAAAACGGAAATAGATAAATCCGCTAATTATTATAAAGACTTGTTTTTGTGTTTATATATGTCACGTTTTAATTATAGTTAAGGAGGAGCAGCAAAATCTGTTTACCTGTAGTACCTCCCCTTAAAGAATCTTCCGTAGCGCGTGAAAGGGAGGGACGCGCTGTACTTTACTTTCACTCATCTGCACAGCGGCTTGAGGTTGGAGCTCGACTCCTTGTGTGGAGCGTATGTCTGCTCAGTGCTCTGTGTTTGATGACAAGCAGCCAAGCAACAATTTGCCTGGAATTAGTTTTTATGTTCGTTAAAGGTGAGTGAGCAGTAGCGCACGCGAGTGCAGGTGTCTCACAGAGGCGCGCGCTTTTATTTGCACTTTAATCACTTTAAAGTAAAAGAGGATGTATGCCTCAGTAGCACCAATGTCTGACAGTCTGTTTATGAAGTTGTTAATATGTTATGTATGTTTTTTTTTTGTGCGTTGCTTTGCTTACCGTTATAGTAATAGGCGTGTATGTTCTTGGTTTCATTTAAGTGTTAAGTAATGAATTTGAAGCTTGGATAAAATGTGCTGTAAGATTAACAAGAGAAAAATATTTAAGAAAATGTCCTTTATTAATTATTTAATTATTTGTTAAAATGCACAACTTGAACACAAAACTGGTATAAAACCAGTAAAAAAAATATTTACATTACAAAGTCTATTTTGATTTAAAAAGATGTTTATAGTTGGCTATACTTTTAAATGTATTCTAAGCTCTAAGTAACTTCTCTTTAACTTTCGTTTTAAAAGTTTACCTAAAATGTGTCAAAATGTTTTATTGGCACACATCAGCCTTTATTTATAAAGACGCGATTCCTTCAGTGTCCAGATGAGGGTGAACAATTAAAGCAAGTGATGTGCATGAGACCTTTTATTTTACTTGCACATGTTGCTAGACAGACTTTGTTTTACTTCTAAAATAGCTTTATGTTCACGAGATTTCTGGTATGGAAGCCAGAGAGAGGAAACGTTAACAGTATTAAGTAAATATTGTATGAAAGGTCTGGTAGAACTTTACTGTAAAAATACAGTGACCATGTTAAAACCATTTTGGTGACTGTATGGCATTAAATGATATGAAGTTACTGTACTAAATGTAAAATGTACTGGTAATAACACGCGGCATGATGAAAAGTCACATAATGACTTAAAAATGGACCTTTAATTAAAAATGGACCCTTAATTAAAAACGGACATTTTCTGTAACTTATTACATCTAAATATATATATATATATATATTTTTTTTTTAATATTTCACAGTAACTTTACATGCATTTCCCCCCAAATTGTTATATGTTTTACATATACAGTGGGTACGGAAAGTATTCAGACCCCCTTAAATTTTTCACTCTTTGTTATATTGCAGCCATTTGCGGTCGGACGGCCAGCTCTAGGAAGGGTTTTGGTCGTCCCAAACGTCTTCCATTTGAGGATTATGGAGGCCACTGTGCTCTTAGGAACCTTAAGTGCAGCAGAAATTTTTTTGTAACCTTGGCCAGATCTGTGCCTTGCCAGAATTTTGTCTCTGAGCTCTTCAGGCAGTTCCTTTGACCTCATTATTCTCATTTGCTCTGACATGCACTGTGAGCTGTAAGGTCTTATATAGACAGGTGTGTGGCTTTCCTAATCAAGTCCAATCAGTATAATCAAACACAGCTGGACTCAAATGAAGGTGTAGAACCATCTCAAGGATGATCAGAAGAAATGGACAGCACCTGAGTTAAATATATGAGTGTCACAGCAAAGGGTCTGAATACTTAGGACCATGTGATATTTCAGTTTTTCTTTTTTAATAAATCTGCAAAAATGTCAACAATTCTGTGTTCTTCTGTCAATATGGGGTGCTGTGTGTACATTAATGAGGAAAAAAAATTAACTTAAATGATTTTAGCAAATGGCTGCAATATAACAAAGAGTGAAAAATTTAAGGGGGTCTGAATACTTTCCGTACCCACTGTACATTACTATTTAAAAGTTTGGTGTCGTAAGATTTTCTTTTGAAAGAAATTAATATTTTTATGTAGCAAGGATGAATTCAGTTGATGAAAAGTGACAGTGAAGACTGATATTTCAAAAATATATTTAAAATGAATGCTGTTCTTTTGAACTTTCTATTTATCAAAGAATCCTAAAGAAATATTACAGTTTTCACAAATATTTACTCTAAAAAACACTGCTCACTGTGGTTTTGATCAAATAAATGAAGCCTTGTTGAGCATAAGGGACTTCTTTCAAAAACATTTAAGAGTCTTACCAACCCCAAACTTTAACCAGGTAATAGTTTTGACTGTAGCGTTTTAGTATATTGTCACATACACAAACACAAGTGGTGGTGAAAAGTTTTGAAGTGGCTTGGTTGTTCTTTCCAAGAGCATTCCTAGAAATCCTGATTGTACAGTGTTTGTGGAGTTTGGGTCTTATATAACATTCAAGTGTTTCTTTGGGTTTCAGTTTTCCTTCATATCATTCCTATTTTTATATTCCTTTATCTGATATATATTTGAAGTCATGAATGAGATCACGTTTCATCCCTGAAAGTGCAACTTTTCATAAGGTCATTACTTAAAGGGGTGGTTCACTGGTTTTTTCTAGGCTTGATTGTGTTTATGTGGAACATGTGTTAATGCTTCATTTTTAAAAAAACGCATTGTTTCACATAATTTACCTTTATTCCACACCGCTCTGTCCCTTGTCTGAGAAATGACTGATCATTTCCTGCTTTTATGAAGCCCTGCCCTCAGAAATAGGCGATGGGCTCTGATTGGTTATCTAGCCCAGTGTGTTGTGATTGGCTAAACCGCCTCTAGTGCGCGTCTAAAAGTCCCGCCCCTCACCTCAGGGCATGTGCTCCGGTTGTATTGTAAAAAAGTGAAATCGCATTCAACCACCCCTTTAACGTTTCATGGGTGCCTTGTTGTCACAAGCATTTAATGCTTCTCCATTTACAGAATGTGATATGTCCCAACCAATTAGCCAACTTCCTAAAGAATAATGAGCTAATTCATTTTTCAATAGCTGCCTGCGGTCTTGTTCCCATCCTCATGTAATCAAGCATGCTGATGAGGCGATCACATCCAAGTGAATAATTGGTTTGTTGTAAATGACTGGAAATAAGGCTAAATGAGCTGAGATGGCAGGATGCAAGACTCTAGTGAGATTCCATTCGACTGCAACATTCATTCTCTGTTGAGAGCCATTACTGGTGTTTGTCAAATTAGGCACACTGGCTGAAAGGAGAGGAAATTAGTAATTACCTGCTGAGATGTGAGAGAAAAATGTGGTTATCGGTGTAACACGGCAGTGGGTTTCACAGGTTGCATCTGACGTGGCACTTCTGTTTGTTTTTAGCATAAGTGAAATGATGCTGAATGCTTGATACTTAATAATAATGTGTTGACAAGAAGTCCTCATTAGAGTGTGCTTAAAACTTAAGCAAACTTCACTGAACTTTAGAAGACAGTCTTTTATGTCACATTAGTGGCTTAGTGGTTGTATAAAATGTTCAGATGTTTTCAAGATTTTTGAAATGTTTCCGAATGTCTCATATTCATCAAGACTGCATTTATTGCATTTATTACAGTAAAAACGGTAATATTGTAGAATATTATTGCAATTTAAAAAAACTGTTTTCCATTTTAATAGATTTTAAAATATAATTTTTAGCAGCCATTACTCCAGTCTTCAGTGTCACATGATCCTTCAGAAATCATTCTTATATTCTCATATATATATATATATAAGTTGCACTGCTTAATTTTTTTTTTGATGAATCTAAAGTTCAAATGAACCGTATTTATTTGAATATTTTATTTTTTTAAATTTTGTACTCTTGCTTTTGACAAATTTAATGCATGAATTCTTTAAAAAAAAATGACTGACCCTAAAATTTTTAACAGCAGTGTATATGCACTTGTTGGGGCTATGCTTTTCAAGGTAATATTAAAAATGCCTTGTGTGTGATTTTATAGGCACTTGTTTGTTTTTGTATTTTTGTGCTTTGTTGGAAAATCAGTGTTGTGAAGTAAAACCATCTGAGAACCACCACCTTAAATCATCTACTAAATCAAGATTAACTGTGTAGTCTTGAATTCTAAGAAATCACGTTGTTGTTTTTTTCACCATCTGGCAAACATGGCATGATTTGCATGTATTATTTATATTGCTTTTTGACAAAATCCTATAAAATCCAACAAGCCATATTTTCTGTCTCTAATATAAGAATAATCAAAGCAACCGGGCTCTGGAGATGACTCGTGGCCTCTGCAGAAATGATTAAGTACCCAGAGCCTGTTCCTGCTGGGAACAAACAGAGTGGGCTTCACCTCACACATACAGGTTCATTTATCAACAGTGCTGTTGATTTTTACATTGAGATAATTATGAAGGGTTCAAACAGAATGCTTTACGCTGTTTTTAAACCCATTACTCACAGCACTAAGAAACTGACAGGGGAGGAATAGAGCCCACATAAGGGATCTTAGGGATCTATAGTGGACTATTGCACACGCAACTCTTCAATCTTGATGATTTGAACAGGCTGAATAACTTTATTGCTTTTTCCAGAATCTATTAGCCAGAACATATCACCACAACATTCAAAACTGTGTCAGCTGTCATGTTGTGTGCTGCTGGATTTTATATATTACCTACTGACATAATCTCATTAATATTCATAGGTATGCATATATAGTGTATTTTGCACAAATTGTTTTTAACAGCTTCCACTTTTATGTTGGCATAATTTTAGAGACATATATTTACAAAGGTTCATTGAATTGAATTCAATGAATTGTGATTTTTTATTTATTATAAATAGGATTTAATATTTTTTATACTATTTAATTCAGCTACTTTCTAGACCTATTTTTTTATTATTTAAAAAAAATTTTTCTCTGTAATTCTGCCATACAAAGAGTGCAAATGAGTACTTTTATTATAAGTCCTATATGATTGTCATTTGTAAATACATTTTCCAAGGCCTTTCTATGGCAAACGTTGCTTCACTATAGTATTGTTTATACTACCATTAAAAAGTTTGGGTCAGTAATTTTTTTAAAAGAATTAAGATTAAATTAGGATTTTGTGAAAGAAATTAGTACTTTTTCTGAGCAAAGATGCATTAAATTAATCAGAAATGACAGTAAGATGTTTACATTTTTATCACTATTTCAAATAAGTGCAGTTCCTTTGAACTTTACATTCATCAAAGAATCTTGAAAAAAGTATGGCTTCCACACAAATATTAAACAGCACAACTGTTTTCAACATTGATAATAATAATAATAAATGTTTCTTGAGCAGCGAATCAGCATATTAGAATGATTTCTGAAGGATCGTGTGACACTGAAGACTGGAGTAATGATGCTGAAAATCCAGCATATCAGGATAAAATACATTTTCTAATATATTAAAATAGAGAACAGTTATTTTAAAATTGTAGTAATATTTCACTATATGTTTTACTGTATTGTTGACCAAATAAATCCAGCCTTGGTGAACATAAATTCAAGGTTCCAGTAATATCAGTTTCCACTAGCATTTTGTGAACAGGACGCTCGATTCATAAACATTTTTGCATCTTTAAAGCTGAACACATTTTATAAGCTGTGATTATGCTGATTTTCCACATTTCAGTCTTTCAAAACTTTATTTAAGGCTAGTGAATGAAGTTAAGCAAACTGAAGATAGTATTAGACTTCAAAGAATGGCTCAGCATTCAAGCTCTGCACATTGGATCTTGAATTACAGGGCTGTCAAAAGTGTTGAGAGCTTTGTGCTTTGATAATATTAAGGTTATAATGCACTCTGTTGTAAAAGGAAGACACTTATAGTCTTGCGGAGATGGTATGTATCCATGCTGGCAGCTCCCCTGCGGAGACTCTCTGTATGATATGAGGGTATGAGAGAAGGGTCCTAAAATTTTTAACAGCAGTGTATATGCACTTGTTGGGGCTATGCTTTTCAAGGTAATATTAAAAATGCCTTGTGTGTGATTTTATAGGCACTTGTTTGTTTTTGTATTTTTGTGCTTTGTTGGAAAATCAGTGTTGTGAAGTAAAACCATCTGAGAACCACCACCTTAAATCATCTACTAAATCAAGATTAACTGTGTAGTCTTGAATTCTAAGAAATCACGTTGTTGTTTTTTTCACCATCTGGCAAACATGGCATGATTTGCATGTATTATTTATATTGCTTTTTGACAAAATCCTATAAAATCCAACAAGCCATATTTTCTGTCTCTAATATAAGAATAATCAAAGCAACCGGGCTCTGGAGATGACTCGTGGCCTCTGCAGAAATGATTAAGTACCCAGAGCCTGTTCCTGCTGGGAACAAACAGAGTGGGCTTCACCTCACACATACAGGTTCATTTATCAACAGTGCTGTTGATTTTTACATTGAGATAATTATGAAGGGTTCAAACAGAATGCTTTACGCTGTTTTTAAACCCATTACTCACAGCACTAAGAAACTGACAGGGGAGGAATAGAGCCCACATAAGGGATCTTAGGGATCTATAGTGGACTATTGCACACGCAACTCTTCAATCTTGATGATTTGAACAGGCTGAATAACTTTATTGCTTTTTCCAGAATCTATTAGCCAGAACATATCACCACAACATTCAAAACTGTGTCAGCTGTCATGTTGTGTGCTGCTGGATTTTATATATTACCTACTGACATAATCTCATTAATATTCATAGGTATGCATATATAGTGTATTTTGCACAAATTGTTTTTAACAGCTTCCACTTTTATGTTGGCATAATTTTAGAGACATATATTTACAAAGGTTCATTGAATTGAATTCAATGAATTGTGATTTTTTATTTATTATAAATAGGATTTAATATTTTTTATACTATTTAATTCAGCTACTTTCTAGACCTATTTTTTTATTATTTAAAAAAAATTTTTCTCTGTAATTCTGCCATACAAAGAGTGCAAATGAGTACTTTTATTATAAGTCCTATATGATTGTCATTTGTAAATACATTTTCCAAGGCCTTTCTATGGCAAACGTTGCTTCACTATAGTATTGTTTATACTACCATTAAAAAGTTTGGGTCAGTAATTTTTTTAAAAGAATTAAGATTAAATTAGGATTTTGTGAAAGAAATTAGTACTTTTTCTGAGCAAAGATGCATTAAATTAATCAGAAATGACAGTAAGATGTTTACATTTTTATCACTATTTCAAATAAGTGCAGTTCCTTTGAACTTTACATTCATCAAAGAATCTTGAAAAAAGTATGGCTTCCACACAAATATTAAACAGCACAACTGTTTTCAACATTGATAATAATAATAATAAATGTTTCTTGAGCAGCGAATCAGCATATTAGAATGATTTCTGAAGGATCGTGTGACACTGAAGACTGGAGTAATGATGCTGAAAATCCAGCATATCAGGATAAAATACATTTTCTAATATATTAAAATAGAGAACAGTTATTTTAAAATTGTAGTAATATTTCACTATATGTTTTACTGTATTGTTGACCAAATAAATCCAGCCTTGGTGAACATAAATTCAAGGTTCCAGTAATATCAGTTTCCACTAGCATTTTGTGAACAGGACGCTCGATTCATAAACATTTTTGCATCTTTAAAGCTGAACACATTTTATAAGCTGTGATTATGCTGATTTTCCACATTTCAGTCTTTCAAAACTTTATTTAAGGCTAGTGAATGAAGTTAAGCAAACTGAAGATAGTATTAGACTTCAAAGAATGGCTCAGCATTCAAGCTCTGCACATTGGATCTTGAATTACAGGGCTGTCAAAAGTGTTGAGAGCTTTGTGCTTTGATAATATTAAGGTTATAATGCACTCTGTTGTAAAAGGAAGACACTTATAGTCTTGCGGAGATGGTATGTATCCATGCTGGCAGCTCCCCTGCGGAGACTCTCTGTATGATATGAGGGTATGAGAGAAGGGTTCAGCAGGGAATCTGCCTTTTGTTTATGATCTTGAAACATAAGTGAAGTATTTCTGCTGATGTACCAGTACTGTGACTGCATCTCAGGAAACACACGTGACAGTAAAAGAGGAAAGGTTGTAGTCATTACCTGTCAAAGTGAACAGCATAATCCAAATCAGCTCATCATTTGCTAAATAGCTGTTGCCAAGCTAGCCCTTTATGCAGTGTTTTTGTTTGTTTATTTGTTACTTGATATTTTTACTGTATGATAAGCCTACAGAATGTGTCGCTGCCAGGTAATTGCTTGTAAAATACTTGTCAAGGGAGAAATCTGCCACAGCTTGCAGATAACCGTTCAGAAGTGCGCACTTGCCATCTGTTTACCTTAGCAGTTTACATATGAAAACCGAAGCTCTTTTTTAACTCACTCTGGATAAGAGCATCTGCTAAATTCCATAAAGGAAAGTGAAATTAAAATTCTTAAGTCTTTATTTACTCAGTAATATTGGAACAAACTCAAATGCTGAAGTTTTTCTGTGGAACACACAAAAAGGAATTTTTAAAGAGTCAAAACATTGATCATAGAATGAGAGTTCTTAGGAAACTCAGGCTGTCAAGATAAAAAAAGACAAAAAAAAAAAAAATCATACACAGTCTGTATGACTTGTGTGCCAAATTTCTTAAAGGAGTAGTTCACCAAAAATTTTAATTTGCTGAAAATGTACTTACCCTCAGGCTATCTGAATTTGGAACAGATTTGGAGAAATGTAGGATTACATCACTTGCTCACCAATGGATCCTCTGTAAATGGGTGCCATCAGAATCTCTATCAGTTAATGTCTTGTGAAGTGAAAAGCTGCATGTTTGCAATAAAATCCATCTTTAAGACTTTTTTTACTTCAAACTGTTGCTTTTGGCTAAAATATGAGTCCTTTATCCATGATATTGCTTCCTCCAGTGAAAAAGAGAATCTGAATCAGAAGAGAAATATGCACAGACAAAGCACCGTTTACTAGCGTAAACAGTCCAAAACAGTTCTAAACAAGTATGTTGGAGGATTTTGATGTGAGAGGACAACACGGATTGTATTTTTTCACTAAAGGATGCATTATTATTGATTATGGACTTGTATTTGGGCCAGAATTGACGTTTAAAGTTGTATGAAAAACGAGAATGATTCTTTTAAACTACTTTTTTTGTGTGTTTTCTGTGGAAAAAATAACAGCTTACAGGTTTGGAACAACATGAGGTTGAGTAAATAATTACAGAAGCTTAATTTTTATGTGACATGTCCATTTTGAGTACTGGTTAATTTTGATCTCTTAGTTTAAGTAATTAAACTTAAATATTCTTCACCGTAAAAATACCAGAATTTCTAAACACTGAGCGTTGTGTGTTGGTGGGTTTTATGTGGCCGAATAGGGGGATCTGAGCCATGATAGAGGTGAGCCACAGTCCCATAGTTCTGCTAAAGCAAATAAATAACTCTGAGCCAGAGGGGATTGTGTGGCAAAAATTGAGGGATTTCTTTGTGGATTCCAAAAAGCGGTGTTCAAAAATCTGCCTTGATTCTCAGCCCTGCTTTCAACCTTTCAAAAATCTATGATGCTTGAAACATTTTGACTTCCGTTGCTTTAACAAGCAGGATACTGTAAAGAAATGTTGTAGAAAGCAGAGGGCTATTAGATGAACATTATCAGATCGTGGACAGAATACCGCTCAATGATTACAGCTGTTGTCACAGGGAGTTCCTCAAATCCTCATTCAGTCTCACCAGCAGTGGAGGAGACCGCATGTACCGGTGGAGTCTGTCACAGGAGCACTGCTTACCTGTCGCCCCATCAGCTCCATTGTGTGGTTGTTCTCTTGAGACTGACACTTCACTGAATACAGAGAGAGGGATTCAGCACTACCTGTTTTCCCAGCATGTCCCAGCAGCCATTAGGGATACCAAGTTTGTACATCTTTCTCACTTGTCTAGCTCAGATATAATACCTGTATTAGACTTTGAGTTAGTCTTGGTGTTCCTTTCATATTTATGCATGATACGTAGACATTTGAGATTAAATTCCCTGATGTGGGGTGTTTACAAATGAAACCGTATTTAGCAGGGCATAGTGTATTTTAATGGATGTTAATGTGTGAAATGCAGAAAATTTAATTTGAACTTGAGTCATTGAGTTAAGTGCGCTTGAATCATATTTCATCTCAAAACCAAAAGTAATGAGAATCACCATCGATAAAAATGAAAATACAGAAAAGTTAATACCTTGATACATAATGATAATGAGAATTAATGAGAAATGCAAAAAATCCAAATGGTTCAAACTTCAATTTCATTATGCAAAATAACATTTCTTACTTTTTCTCTTTGGATTTGGGAGTGAAATGTGACCTGGGCATGTTTTTTATGTGTTATATTGAACCTAATAGTATTTTTCAACACCTGCACAACCTTGGTTTTGCATAAAAGGAAAAAGACTTTCCAAAAATGAATAAAGTTATTACTTTTTTGGCCTTTTATATGCCATTTTTTCATAGTATGGTAGATAGATGGGACGAAGATGGGGGATTAAAAAAATAAAATAAATAAATATATTGAAGTACACAATATTAAAAGCGCACTTTAATGTGTAGTAATAGTATAAATTAAATGAACACTGCATTAGATTATTTACAATAACCACAAGTTGCATTATGAAACTGTATCCCGTAATTAGCGTTATTTACCGTTCAAGTGTTATCAATGGGTGTAATTTAGCACTGAAGATTTCTTGAGCAATTATATTTCTGCTGCAGACATTGTGCGTGTCTAAAAAGGCTCAGTGATAGTCATTAACAGAGACAGAAATAGAGGGGAAACTGGCTGAGAAAACACTCAAAAATAGCATCCAGAGGATGAAAGACTGATGACGTAGTTTGCCGTTGATGTTGAGATGTTTGCAGACATGCACAGAGGGAGAGAACCGCTCACCTCCATATTATCGCTGCTGACCTATAATGTATGAGGCTGTCAGCTGTCAGTGCGATACAGTGGGAGTGATGGGTGACTTTGCATTGGCTGAGAATAATCCTTTCATTGAGTTGTTCTCTTTCACAGTGCGGTTCTCATAGGTCAGATCTTCGCTCATGGTCTGCTTTTGGCTGGAATACTAATCTGTGTGAATCGCAGCCACAATTTCATAATATTTAATTAAATTTGAAAGCTCTGACAGTAACTAAAGCAACATAACAATTAAAAAATGTGTTTTCTACCATTAGAGTTTTTGTTTGCTAAGGCAAGCATCACTACTGCACATTCTGGGATTTTCTTTCTCTATATTAAGACATTCATCCATCATTTAATATCCAGCTCAGAATTCTCTCTTCTTTTCCCTCCCTCTCCGCATACGCTGTGTAATTTCAGTTAGCTCAGCTGATTTGCTCTATATTATAGCTGATTGGGATGGTGGGGGATTCTGATTAGAAATTTTCCCACACATCAGCTCAATAAATTACTGTCTCTATAGGATTCCCACATGTCTCATTATAAACACACAGGCATAATACGTTCACAGTGAAAAATTATGGGCCATTATGTAGCAAATCACAAATTTATTTTCTTTCCCAGTATTTTGAAATATGCAAATATCCACCATGCATCAAAACCAGACTTATTTGCAGTCTTTAAACAGAAAAAAGTAAAGAAATGATCTGACTTCATCTGGTTTTTATTTTATGCCACTGATTTTGTGATACAAAAATACAAAAACATTCAATCAACTTTAATTGAATTTAATTGAACATATGGAATACCACTGGTTTACAGTCCACAGCAATCCATTTTGGAAAACTGTACTGTTTTTTTTTCCTTTTAGCACAAGTATCTCCTGAAACATGAGTGACATCTATGAGTCTGCAGCCAATTCTCTGGGCCTGTTCAACAGCCCCTGCCTGACCAAAGTAGAGCTGCGGGTCACCTGCAAAGGCATCTCAGACAGGGATGCCCTCTCCAAGCCAGATCCCTGCGTGGTCATCAAAATGCAGTCCCATGGCCAGTGGTTGGAGGTGGGTTTGTGTTTTATGGGATTAAGATGTGTTGGATGCATAAAATTTCTAATTAAGTGACTAAATTAAATAATTTTTTAGTTAATAAGGTCTGCTAATTGTTTTTGGGGACCATATCAGTGCATTTTTCATTGCACTTGTGCCTTTTTCACACATTCCTTTGCTGTTTTCTTCCAATTTTCATTCATTTTCACACCGTAGTATCTCACATGAGTGTAGGCTTGGGTATGAATGTATAGAAATGTCCCTACCAAAGTTAAGAGACTACTGAATAATATTTACAAATATTTCATGGACTCACAGTGAGAGAGCCCAGAGTGAATGTAATATAAGAATATCATGTTTGCATTTGTAAAATAGAAGTATTTTATTTCAATTGAGAAGTGGTCAATGAGATATACTATTATAGTTTTTATTCATTTTTTTTATTTAGTTCTTATTTTTTTAATTTTCTGTTTTTAAGTTTTTATTTTTAATTAATTAAAAAAAAAAATTAAAAAGAGAGAAAAAAGTTTCAGTAATTTTTTTTTTAAAAATTTTTATTACTTTTTGTTTTTAATAGATGCACCAGGGCATTAAATACATATATATATAGTTTATATTCATTTTTGTTTTAGTTTTGGTTATTTTAGTACGTCAAGTTAAACTAAATGAAAATGAGTGCTTTTATATTTTATTTCAGTATTTCAAGTAATGTAAATGTTTATATTTTTGGTTTTAATTTTAGTTCTCTATAATAACCCTGGAAGCAGTTTGCAGAACTTTACATTTACAAAATTAGTGGAAATGTTCTTGCATAAATACTGTTCAACTGAACAACTGTTCCGCCAACAGACAATTTCAGTGTGTAGGTGAAAACATAGTGCCTCTGTATACTTAAATTTATTTTAAAACTGACGCAAATCCACAGTTTTGCCTCATAATCTACCACTTAAGTATAGTTTGAGACAATGCATATTTTGTGTGTTATCCAAATAGTTATATAATAATGTATATATATATATATATATATATATATATATATTTGTAGATGAACATGTGAGAGCATGCATGTGTGTGAATGAGCGAGAGAAGCAGGCGGCATATGTTCACTGAGAAATATCCCTGTCAGGTTATGAAGGCTTTGCCAGCTCACCAGCGGGGATCTGTTCTCACCACTCTCAATCTCATTAGACATTCACATATTCACTTATGGTGATTCTGCTCTTTGAGTGTGTGCGTGTGTGTCTCTGAAGGAAACCACACCTGTAAAATCTTCATTTTGCGACGTTTCGTACCTGTTCTCAAATGACCTCTTCATTCCTCCTGGAAATCCCACTATGAAGAACATCTGAAGAACGTCTTCTGTTCAGCTGCACTGTTTGCTCTTTAAGGGCCGCAAGCTGAGCTTGTTGCATCACGCTTTCTACAATTTTCCAATTCCAAATGCACCGAGACTCATACATTAGAGATTTTAAATGGAATTACTTTTGAAATTGTGTTTAATGTCGTAAAATAAAGCTAATAAACATTCTCAAAGAGTAAAAAACTCTATGTGAGCTATAAGTTAATGTCTATTAAGAGAGAAATATCATGATATTTAGTTTCTCTGATGTTGCCTGAAGCAAATTTACATTTCTAGCTCAACAAACAAAAGCAATGTGACTTATTACAGTCGTGATTGCATTTCTCTTCACACCTCTTAACCCGTTTCCTCCAGTATTCAGTGCTATTATGGGTCAGACTCATTTATCTGGAAATGTCACTTATGCATGCTATTGTATTGAGTGTCCCAGTGACTTAAATTTCATATCCGTGGGTTTTTGGCTAAATCTAATTTGAGTGGATTATCCCACTGTGATAGTTTCTCTCTCCGTTTGATAGCTCATCTCTCACTTTCCAACTGTACACTGGGAGTCATTATCAAATCTTTAGCTGAAGTATGACAGTGTTAATTAAATTCGGTCTGTATTTCGCTACCAAGAATATCCCTCATTCATCTGGAGCTGCGAGAGGAGAAAACTGGGTTGGGGTATAGAAAGTTCAGAAACAGATTTTATATATATACTGTATATATTATGGTCAATAAAGAAACTAATACTTTTATTCAGCAAGGATGCATTAATTGATCAAAAGTGACAGTGAAGACATTTATAATGCTACAAATGATTTAAATTTCATATAAATGTTGATCTTTTGAATGTTCTGCTTATCAAAGAATCCTGGAAAAAAATATGTATTACGATTTCCAACAAAAATTTTATGCACAACTGTTTTCAACATTGATAATAAGAAGAAATATTTCTTGAGCACCAGCATATTAGAATGATTTCTGAAGGATCATGTGATCCTGAAGAGTGGAGTAATTTGGCATCCTGGCCAAATTCGCCCATTGGCCTCTGACCATCATGGCCTCCTAACCATGCCCATATCTGCTGATTGACTTCATCACTCTGTCTCCTCTCCACCAGTAAGCTGGTGTGTGGTGGGTGTTCTGGCGCAATATGGCTGCCGTCGCATCATCCAGGTGGATGCTGCACAGTGGTGGTGGTTGAGGAGATTCCCCCTTCTATGTAAAGCGCTTTGAGTGCCCAGAAAAGCGCTCTATAAATGTAAGGAATTATTATTAATTATTATTATTATAATGGCTGCTGAATACTCAGCTTTGTCATCACAGGAATAAATTACATTTTAAAATACATTAAAATAGAAAACAACTGTTTTAAACTGTAAAAATATTTAAAAAATAATACTGTTTTTACATTTTAATCCAAAAAAATGTAGCTTTGTTGAACCTAAGAGTCTTCTTTCAAAACCATTAAAAAATCTTACAACCACAAAATTGAACATTAGTGTACTTTAAAAGCAATTGGGTTTACTATTAAAAAAACATACTGTCTGTCAATAGTGTTGCATTTTAAAGTCTCAGAATCAGCAGTGGCTGTTTGTTGACCCTTGATCAAGATTAGTGTTTGTTTGTTTAGGTGGTGGCTCTTGAATGAGTGTAAGTACAGGAAACAGCATTTGTGTGCCTGAATAAGCTTTTAAACTGCAACAGTCACAGAGAGTAAAGACCTGCTGCTGACCCTGCCTGCGATTAGCCCACTGCAGCACTGCAGCAGCTCAGAGCTCAAGCACCATCAAGCAGAGAGAGATGGTCACAAACACTCTGAGCAAATCCAGCATGCTCTGAATTAGGGCTGCACGATAAATCGAAATGGAATCGAGATCGCGATTCGACAGAAGCTGCGATTGTCATGCGTATCTTTCAGTGAAGCACAGTTCTGTGATCAGCAGTTGAATCACAAAGAAGGCACTCTAGAATGTGGACAGTAAGCCATGATGGGCAGTCAGTCTCTGGGGTGAAGGGCCTCTAATGCACTCGGGCCGTTTCCATGTTGTGCCCTTGAAAATGTGCTGAAAGTATGATTTGTGCATGGCAACTCCATTTAAAGAGGCTTTTGCTCACAGGTCCTGTGCGACTTGGTCTAGTGTGTGCTTTAAATCCATGGCCTTACATCTACTGTCAAGACTGTTTATCAGTGATCAGCCTCTTTCTGACTTCTCATTTTAATATTTTCATCTTTCTCCATTAAAAATGCAACTTTTAAAGCATTTACAGTCTGAAATGCCAAGAAGTGATCATTCACAGGTAGATGTTCTTGCTTCATGGCTTCAGTCATCATTCTTCTGTCCATTAAAATCTATGTTCCTGAAATTACTTTGCCTGAGAGAGAGATTTCCCTAACCCAGTTAGATTAGCTGCCAGACAGTGAGTCTGAATGGACTGGAGACAAGTGATGGTCTGATCAACCATACACCATTTTAAAAAGGCATCTGCTGTACAGTCTGTGTGTCTGTATGTGTTTTCCTCGTGTAGTTTTTTTCCATTATTACAGCTGCTCTATTTTTTACCCACACACAGACAAGTTCATTTGATTTGGGTGCGTGACTGAATTTTGTTGCTGTTTGTGTTTTTCATTATTATGATTATTATTATTATTTTAATGGAAATGTTTCAGAACATGGATCTGTGAATCTCAGAAAAACATCTGTAGAATCAGCATATATATATATATATATATATATATATATATATAATATGAGTGTGTGTGTTATAATATATGTGATAATTTTATTTGCCATGGCATGACTGTTCTGAAAGTAAGAAAGTAAACATTTTGTCTTTTCTTCATATATTCTTCTTTATATTCTGCCCCGTAAACGTCTTCTTTTTTATCTTTTACACTCTAGGTTTTGTGTAGTATTCATACATTTGAGAGGCACGTTTCTCGGTTCAACTTTTGTTTGCTTTGGCATTTGCTAAAGTGGAGCTGTGGCTTATCATGATGCAGCTCTCCCCAACTTCGGTGACATTTAAGAAATAATATCAATATTCATGAAGCATAAGAGTAAACATAGCATACTGACAGAGTTATGCAGCTAGACGTGGGTCATCTGGGCACTGATGATTACAATCTGTCAGTTATATGATGGAAGATATCCTTTTCCTGTGTGTTCCCATTCTGTTCTTTCACCCCTTCATGTGCACATACAAGGTATTTTTGTCCTTTATGTCTATAAGATGGACTGGGGCTGAACATCTCTTTTGCATTTGGAGCTCTGTTTCACCATCATTAATTTATCACAATCAAACTTGAATTTGAAAGTTTCTCCCTGGTGGATATGGACATATTCTTGCAGCATTTTGCCTCACTAACTGCTATATTTTAAAAATGCTTTAAAACTGTAAATTATGAGTGTGTGTTGGTAGAAATTCAATGGCTATGTTTGTAATGGAATACTAGCCTACTACTTACTGAATACTACTTAGTGTATACTGTCCCTTTAAATCATGTAAATTCACTTGGCAGCAGTTTTGATAAATCCTCCAGGTAGCTGTTTTCTATGTAGTTATAGGAATGCAAGTATAGCTTGTATCTACTTGAATGTTGAAAGACAAAACTCTCCAAAACTGCTTATGAATATTATGTTTTGAGAATGAATTTCAAATTAACAATAAATTCAGATAACAGTGGTATCAAATGCTTCTTTAACTGAAGTCACTTTCATGCACGTCCAAATATTGTGCGTGCATGTTTTAGAGTAAACAAATCATATCAAATGCCATATTGAGCATTTTGATTTGAGCGTTTAATTTTATACGAGTGGTCTGCCACTTCCTCACTGTCTCTAATACCACCTAATATGTTTTAAAAAACATATTAGGTGTGAACTAGTAGGCACTATTCCATAATAAATGTTTAGTGTCGGTAAAAATGTTTTTTGAAAGAAGCCTCTTAAGCTCACCAAGGTGTTTGTTTGATCAAAAATACAGTAAAAACAATAATATTGTGAAATATTATTACAATTTAAAATAACATTTTTCTAGTTGAATGTATTTTAAAATGTAATTTATTGCTGTGATGGTAAAGCTGAATTTTTAGCATCATTACTCCAGTCTTCAGTGTCACATGATCTGTCAGAAATCATTCTAATATGCTGATTTGCTGCTCAAGAAACATTTATTATTACCAACGTTGAAACTGTTGTGCTGCTTAATATTTTCGTTGAACCTGATACATTTGTTTTACATTTTTAATGTCTTAACTGTTACTTCAGATCAGTTTAATGCATCCTTGCTGAATGAAAGTGTGAATTTCTTTAAAAAGAAAAAAAGAAACTTATGAATGTTGGTGTGTTTTATATTTTAAACAATTTTATTTAAATTGAATAAAACAAAGTCAAAAATTAAATGTTAAAAAATACCAACACCATTGCATTTGGTTCATTTATCACACTGTGACTAGTCCAGTTGAGTGCATAGCATTGTGAGATAGAGTATCTCATAAAAATAGTAAGAGTAATAATAGTATGCTATTCAGAATATAGCTTTTTTTCTGCAAAAAGCCATTGAATTTAGATTGCCACAGTTTCTGTCTCTTCCTCCTCCATCCTTTCATCATCCTCCTTGAAAAA
Organism: Sinocyclocheilus anshuiensis; assembly: GCF_001515605.1. NCBI lineage: Eukaryota > Metazoa > Chordata > Actinopteri > Cypriniformes > Cyprinidae > Sinocyclocheilus > Sinocyclocheilus anshuiensis. The sequence continues at coordinate 218,174 of NW_015553403.1, forward strand.
TCCACTTTTCTGCCACCCTTTGTTTAGCGTCTCCTTCACAGGTGTTCAAAGACAGCAAGCGAGATCTCAGTTGTGTCACTCTTCCTTTTTGCCTCATTTAAAATGGACAGCTGCGTTGTTAAAGGAAGGAAACATTTCTTCACACAGGTTGGCCTTATTTAAAGCCATTCAACAAACTGAGCAGTGATGTGAGAGTGGGGTAAATATCTTATTTGAGGTGCTGGTGTGCTGTTGAAATGGTTAATGATAGCTCTTGCTGCACCCTGCGGTCCTCCAACTTGGGCCTTGCTTGCATAAGCGGGAAGATTTGTTCCACGCTGATTAGCCCTGGAGAAAACCTCCATTCTCTCCCACTGATGGGCTAATGAGGAGAAGCAGCTGATTAACATGGCAGAATGAAGGTGGCTGCACATTCAGAGACCGCACGTTCTGACTGAGACATGGAGAGATGTGAGGAAAGGAAGGTGAATGTGGCTTCCCGGGACAATTAGACCCATGTGTGGGGGATGTTGCACATGTTGAGGCTCATTCTTTGGGGCAGTGCTATTTGTGACTTGTGTGTGTGTGTGTGTGTGTGTGTTTTGTGTGTGTGTGAATGGATGTGATGAAACCTTATGAAATATGCTTATGCTTGCCAAACTTCCATCCGGCATATCACACTCACAAGAAACAAGGCTTGTGTGAAAACATTTATAGTAGCTTGTTTTGCATGCTGTTTCAGTAGATCAGACATTCCTAATATGCTTACACAACAATGTATAATTGGTAACAAAGTTACACTTTCTGAGCCATAGTCAAAGCAATATTCTGGGATTAGTAGAAGTTAAGCTCAACTGACAGCATTTGTGGTGTGATGTTGATTACATTTCTTTGAAACATTTTTCTTTTTACCATGAGGTCCTTGTGGTGGAATTGAATGAGGCCAATAAATAAATGTTAAAATACTCTCTGTTTTAAAAGCCACACAAAGAAAACAATATGAATGTTAGCATTAATTTAGTGTAAAAAAACTGCTTACTTTTAACTTTTTTTTTTTTTTGCGTAAAGTTGTATTAAATTGTATAACTTTGTTGTCATGACAACAGAATACCATACAACTCTAAAATGACTGTAAAAATGATGATTTAAACAGCTTTACAGCTCAAATAATACACAAGTTTTTATACAATTATATATATTTTATAATATATATATATTAAAATTATATATTCACATTTCTGTTTTTTAATCCTCAAAAATGGGCACTGTTTAATTCCATTGTGCACTACACACTTTTTCTTAAAATAAATTAATACTGACATTAGTAAATAATTAGTTCTAATAATTAGTAAATAAGTGATTAGTTAATAATTACATTTATTAAAAATGACAGTAAATATATTTATATTTGAACTTCCTATTCATCAAAGAATCTTGAAAATAATTGATCCTGGTTTCCAAAACAATATTAAGCAACACAACTGTTTTCAACATTAATAATGATAAGAAGTGTTTCATAAACACCAAATCAGCACATTAAAATGCTTTTTGAAGGATAATGTTACACCAAATGTAGTAATGGCTGCTGACAATTCAGCTTTGCCATCACATGAATAAATTACATTTTAAAATAGAAAGTAGTTATTTTAATGGTAATAATATTTCAAAAGACACTAAAGACTATATATAAGATTATATATATATATATATATATATATATATATATATATAGTTCCCTTTCAGTCGGTCACTCTCGACGTCACGTCGGATGACCGACGAAATTGGGATCTCTCTGCTGCCGCCTCCAGCAAAGCTGAGCCGTGGAGCCGGTCGCAGGGCAGCCGCCCCGCCCATCCAGGCCCCCGCCAAACCCGGTGGCAAGCGAAAGAGCAAGAGGCCCTGAGACGGGCAACCCAGAGGTGGAGGGACCTGCTCTTCAGGAGATGGTGAGCACACCACTCCCTCCCCCGGAGGAGGGCCGGGCAGAGAATCTTTGAACGAGGGTTACCATACGTAACCGAGACGTTATTTTACATTTTTAGAATATTTAAAATATTTCCTTTTACTGTATTTTTGTTCAGATACAGCCAGCATGAAAAATAGTCCATCATTTGCAAAAAAAACTAAAACAAAACATCAAATACAGACATGAAAAATAGTCCATCATTTGCAAAAAAAAACTTGGTAAATTTCATTTGTGATTGAATTATTGCCTTAAACCATAATTGTATGATCAACACATTGATATATATCACCATTTGAGCAGCTCCAATGAAGTACAACCGAATGACAAGAAGCCTTTCTAACAATGGTGTCTTGAATATTTATTGGTATCTCCAGAGCTCTGCTGTCTATGTGTTGACTGCTCTGCCCCTCACTGCCAAAAGACTGTCAGTCCAGTCTAGTGATTACCTCAGGCCCCTGTTTATGCAGGCATAAAGGGACTTTTCTAAGGCTGAGTGGACACACGTCTTTTTTTCAAAAGCTGGCTTGTCCAGACTTCTCTTGCCAGAAATTGTCATGTGGGATCTGCTTGTTGATGTGTATGGGAGCGTGATGGAAGATCCATGAATGGAAATCTTGGCTTGGAATGGCCCTACTCTTCTGGTTCCAGGCCACATTTTTATTTTCCTAATGAAAAATCCTGTAAGGCCTGATTTATTATCAGTGAGCAATGAAATGGACTATGCTTGTTAAGATTTGCATGGTTCTCCCGATCCTCTTACAGCTCATGTGTGATTTCAACCGGTTTTTGACTTGTTTAACAAGTTTCTTTCTTTCTTTAAATACACGAGATGTGTCACACAATAGAGGCAATTACTTCTTTTCTGATGAATAGTCACAAGAAGCATTCTGAGAGGTTAACGAGTTGCCTGATGTACAACAGAGCAGATGTTTCCTGACAGCAGTGTCGGAATACAAACAACAGTTAGATAGAGAACGGATGTGTATTAAGCATCATCAGAACTGTATTATTTTCACTTTGATAAGTGAGATTTATTTGCATATTCAGCAGCAGAAATAAGCATCTGCTTTGAGGTCCATGTCTCCCCGACTGATGTTTATTCAGGAGAATGCTGAGTAGATGGCACACGCAACTTTCCCAATAAAACAGCACCAGCTGCCCTGAGGAAGCCCTTGTAAATAAAGAGCAAACACCTGGAAGAGTCAGGCGAATATGTATAGACCTTAATGAAGAGAAATGGCGGGGTCTCCAGGTGGTTGGTGCAAATTAAATGGGCACCCTGAGTTATATAAACTGACCATTTTAATGCTGAAGTAAACATTAAAAAAAACCATTTGAATAAATATGATTATTTATGTAAAGAATATTTTCAAGAAAATATTAATATTCCGAAGTTCTAATTTGGAACTTGGAACACCCTCAGGCCATCCAAGATATAGATGAGTTTGTTTCTTCATCGCAACAGATGTGGAAATGTAGCATTACATCTCTTGCTCAACAATGGATCCTCTGCAGTGAATGGGTGCCGTCAGAATGAGAGTCCAAACAGCTGATAGAAACATCACAATAATCCACATGACTCCAGTCCATCAAGTAACGTCTTGTGAAGCGAAAAACTGCATGTTTGTAGGAAACAATTCAGTTATTAAAGCATTTTAACTTTAAACGGTCACTTCTGGCCAATATACAAGTCCATAATGAAGCACTATGAAGCAACATTGTACATCTCGGATGCAACTCATGCAATTATTCTTTTAAATGTTAAGCTTTTGTTTATGGCAAATGGCATGTGATAAATACAGTGCACAGTTCATAATAAACATCCACTTTACACAAGTGAAATACATTATAAAGACAGACATTTACATCTTTTTAAATGGTAAAAGATCTTCTATGTCAGAAAGAAAGCAAGCAAACTTGGTGTTTACCCCTCGCAGAGAGCAGCGTGAAAAATTAAAAAGAACAGAATCCTGAGACTCTGAGCTGCTGAGGAAAGTTAAACAACTGAGACTAAACCATGACTAGGCGGCTGAGGGATGTCAGATAAAACGAACCCTTTTCTTTGCCTGCATGAGGTGAGAGGCAGATACATTCTTCAGGAACAAGGATTTGGCAGTGACATGGTTTTATCTTTTTGTTCTGAGATTTAATGGTGTCTTAAAAGAGCTTAATGAGAGTGATTAAACATACCATATTCTCCTGAGTGTAGTGTGAGTGAATTAAGTTTTTCATTTTTTTTTTTTGTTAATTTGCATCCTCTGTATCAAAATGCTTTGTTACATCTGCTATTAGTACTTGTCAGTTAGTAGATTGTTTCAATCCAAAGGGACTTTTGGTGCACTTTAGTTGAGATTGATGAGAGCCATTAGTGCACTAGGAAAAGCAACTAGAGTTGGTTTTGCTGGTTAATGGTAAGATAAGTAGAAATGGGTTGGGCTTTTACAGTACTAATTGATCAGTTCTTTAAGGTCACTTCCCAGGTCACTGATTCCATGTTGATCTGGTCCTGAGTATCAGCACTTGTCAAATGTATTTTTACTTCCTAATCAAGCAGCTTGTCCTGAGATTAAATATTGACCATAGAAATCCTTCTTGAAAGCTATTAACTTGATTAACCTCTCCTGAACATCCACTACAGTGAATTCAGCTCAACTGGAGCCAAGACTGTGTTTGGAATAGAATACTGGTATACAGCGCGTGCTTTACAAAAAAGTGAATGAAATGTGATAAAAGTATAGGCTATAATAAACATTTCAAAGGCTTAGTTGTCTCAAAAAGACAAATTTGACATTATTTGCTAATGTCGTATTTGCTAACCTCATATCATGAACCTCATATCATTACCTGCCCAAATCAGATGAAGCCTCCTAATTAAATAATCACACCAACAACCATTAAGAGCATTTCTGGAAATTATATGGCTTCACTTTCACTGGATGGAAAAGAGCAGCTTGCACATTCTGATGTTAATAACTCTTTTTGTGTTCCGCAGAAGAAAGTAAGTCTTCTTGAAAGATACAAGGCTATAAACGTGGCATAATAATGTTTGTGGTGATGGGAGAAACAAAGCTTTTGGTAACACTTTATAATAACTAATTTATATTAACTAATGATCTGTTGAGCATTATATAATGTTTGTTAATGATTTATTAATGAAAGTTATTATAAAGTGTTACCAAGCTTTTTAAAACTTTGAATCAATTGACCCAGTTGCTTTGCAAAATGATTCAGAGCTCAAAATGCCCCACGATTCCTGCTGGTCAGTACAATGTAAATGCAACGAAAACTCAGCTCAAAGATGCCTAAAATACAAACCAATGGCAAATGTTTTATTGAAAGTCTAATCTATTAAATGTAATTAACAAATAATCTATTAACTTCAAATATGTTATTTTATTAAACTATAGGGCTTGGTTTGCTTGTTTTATACCTCAAATGTGGGCAACATAATAGATTTTTCTTTCTCGTATTCCATGCATACAGAAATTTTATATACTGAACATTGTATACATGCTGCAGAAATAGTAGTATTATAGTGTGTTACTGTGCCATTCTGAACATAATCCAGGTAGATAATTGTTTTCTGGTGTGTTTACAGGTGGACAGGACAGAGGTGATTCGGAGCTGTCTAAACCCCACGTTTTCTAAGGTCTTCACCCTGGACTTCTACTTTGAAGAGGTCCAGCGACTACGTTATGAGCTCTACGACATCAGCAGTAGTCATAATGGCATGAGAGAAGCGGACTGCCTGGGAGCCATGGAGTGCACACTGGGCCAAGTGAGCATAGATATTCAAGCAGGCTATGTGTGATTATTATGATTTTTAGTTTTGCTTGGCAATGCTCATTTTGCAACAGGATCTCTACATGATCGATGATTGCACACAGTCAGGGAAGAGTGGGGCCGGCATTGTGCCCAAATCAGATGAAGCCTCCTAATTAAATAACCACACCAACAACAATTAAGAACATTTCTGGACATTGTATGTCTGATTGAATTTTGAAAAGTGAGATGTCTATGTAGCTGGCTCAGTGTGGGATGGACGGCCGGCCCAGATGGGCCATGCTACTCTCTTATCTGCAGTTTGAGCAAATGGAAAACCAGACACATGATCTTCTGCCAGATGGTTAAGATTTGCAGTTTCTCAGTAAAGAATTTGCTAGAAGCTTATAGTGTATAACGGATGCCAGTATTCATTTTGTTCAATATTCATGTGTTTATTTTTTTGCATCAAAGCCATAAGTCTGCTTTTCTCTCAGAGGAGCTGGGTTGTTTGTTTTAATTCAGTCTGTTTTAGTTGGAGGGGGAAGAGGTGAGTATAATTGTTGAAATGAGCTGCATTTAATAAAGTGAGAAAGCGAGTTGTTGACACTCACTCATACAGAGTTTCTAGGGGAAATAAAACCAAAAGCACTCCCTCCTATTTATAAATATTTAACAGTTGATAATGCAGCACTTACAGTATATGAAGTGGATAAGACTTCATGGTGTAATTATGAACTAAGATTACATGCCAAATTCTCCCCAAGGTGTTATTATGTGCTGCGTTCTGCACATATTCATGTGTTTTTGTGTGTGTTCTGTCCATCAAAACAAGGCGGCCTCTGACCGACTTAAAATATCTTATTTCTGTCCAAATAGATCATCTCCCAGAGAAAATTCACCAAAGCCCTGCTTAAACAGGGCAACACAGTCGGGAAATCGTCTATTATGGTGAGCACTTTCCCAAATCCCAAATTTATCTGTTTGCTTTCTCTCATGCTATACTTATGCAAACATCCAGCAGTGCACAAGACCAGCAAATGGCCTTATGCAATCATTTCACAGTCTAACCTTTAAAAGCTTTGCACTTTATATGATAGAGGTGCTTTGTATGATCAATGCCACTATTGAACCCAGGCAAACAGAACAGTCAGATGTGGTATTGAATGTGAGCTATGAAACAAAAATGGCCAGAGGAGCTTGTTAATGCACATTGACAGGAACGCAGCAGCAACAGTTGAACATGTAAAGCTCAGTGGGTGAGGAGAGCGAGATCTATAAAACAAATGTCAGTCTTCACGGTTAGCTTCTGATTCTGTTTTCTCTTCTGCTGAAAACAATTAATCACTCTCAATCTCTCCAGATCACCGCTGAGGAGCTAACAGGAAATAACGATTACGTCGAACTCTCGTTCAGTGCGAGGAAGCTGGATGATAAGGTAGGAAGACCTCCTGTGCACGTTTATTCAGAATATAAAATTATCTTATGTACTGTAACAACAACCATCAGTTTTTGTCTGCAATTAGTTTTGGGCCTTATGATGCATTTTAAGGGGTCAGATTATAAACATTTCTCTGAGGTCAACTACCATTCAAAAGTTTGGGGTCAGTAGGATTTTTTAAAAGAAATAAATGCTTTTATTCAGCAAGGATGCATTAAATTGACAGTAAATACATTTATAATATTACAAAAGATTTCTATTTCAAATCGATGCTGTTCTTTTGAACTTCCTATTCATCAAAGGACCCTAAAAAATGCTGGTTTCTACAAAAATTACACCAAACAACTTTTTTTAACTGATAATAATAAGAACTTTTTTTTTTGGAGCAGCAAATCAGCATATTAGAATGATTTCTGAAGGATCATGTGACACTGAAGACTGGAGTAATGATGCTAAAAATTCAGCTTTGCCATCACAAGTATTAATATAGAAAAATGTAACATTTTAACATAGAAAACAGTTATTTTGCAGTTATTTTCAGTTGTAATATTTCATATTACTTTTTTAATGTATTTTTGATAAAATAAATGTAGCCTTGATTAGCATTAGAGACTTCTTAACATTGACAAATCTTACTGACCCCAAAAGTTTGAATGGTAGTGTATAATTCGATTTTTTTTTAGCACCAAAAACACTTTTTTATACCATTTTTCACCCTCTTTCTGATCCCTAGGATTAAACAGTCTGTTTTTTTTGTGGCTGTGCCTTTAAAAAATAAGCATGTGAAATGTGAAAGCAGTTTTCTGTTCTCTTGCATTGGGACCTTGGTTTGCTGTCAAGTGTCAAATATAATTTAACTCTCCCATCCTTCAGTAACAGCCTCATGGCAAAGTCTACATTACATTGTGAGAGGATCAACACAGGAATGTGAAATGAGACACTGAAACTGTTGTGATCAGATAGAAATGATCAGGGATGCTGTTAAAAATAAACTTCAGCCTTGATGAATCCCCATACTCGGAAATGAGGTCAGACAGTTGAGAAAGAAAAGAGAGAGAGTGATAGAGAGAGTACTATTCCTGTGGGAGACACAATCAACTCTTGTCAGCAGGGTAATTACATGGGACTAAAATTAATAAGAGGGATTAATACAAGCATAACAAATGATCCACGAGCGTCTCAGTTTCACACAGAGCGTCCCATACTGCTGCTTGACAGGGCGTCAAAAGGTAGAACAGGAAAGCCTCCTTCAAATCACTTTTCATTTAAGAGTTATTTTCTTTTCCTAAGTTATAATCCTTTAGTGAAAATCATATCCTTGGTATCTGAGTAATTAAAACTTTGATCAGAGACCCAGGCTGTCAAGATCCTCTGATAACTTTTGATAAGTTGCTGTTTCATTCTCACGTCTTAAACTTTGGCTGAATTGACTACAAGCCTTTAGGAGAACATTACTGGAGTAGATGACATCCTTGAGCGCTATGCTGTGAGTGGTCTGTTGTGAATCTTCTGTGCATGTGGCTCTTTTTATGTGTTAAAGTTGTTTGGAAAGATCTGAAAGTCTTGAAAATGGTTCCTGGTGATTCAGTGCTGTTTTGATCATTCAGCATACCTGCCGCTGTCCTCTGAGGAAAAGTGTTTTATAAGCATAATTAGCCCAGGAAAGTCTGCAACTGTGGGAAACTTAAAGAAAGGCATACTAGTTTCTTATTGTCAGTGTTGCTGTTTAATATTTATACAATCTACAGTATTACAAGAGTGATAAAGGGAGATATATATGCATATTTCATGTTATGTATGCTTACTTCTCAAGTGCTGAGAATAGTTTAAATATGTTAAATTGATAAAAAAAAGTGATAGTAAAGACTTATGTTGTTAGTTGAAAAAAGTATCACAGGCTCTAAAAAATATTAAGTAGCACAACTGATATTTATATCCATTAATGATATATATTGATTAGGGCTGCACGATAAATCACATGCGATATTTAATGCGCATCTTGTTAGCAAAGCCGGTTCTGTAATCAGCGGTAAATCTCCATCACGTGCGTGCTTTCACATGGAGCAGCATTTACTACACAGAGTCGTTGTTAACTGACAAGATGTGCTAAACCATGTTCATATATGATCGTGGTTTAGCTCAGCTTGTCAGTGAACAACGGCTCTGTGTAGTAAAATCGAATAGCTACATGCTGCTTTTGACCAGTCCGTATTCACGAGAGGTGTGTAATAATGTGTTTTAAATAGCAGTTTATATTTTGCAAAGGCAACATTACTGAATTTTTTTGGAGCTCCTTGGTGGTCAAAGAAAAGAAGAGATTTAGACCAAAAGAGTCTCTGTGTCTCTGAAAAATAATAAAAGAATTTAAAATAAACTAGGGATTTGATTGCATTTATCATGTAATTTTAGTGACTTGATTATCTTGGCCTATATTGTATGGTGCTATTAGTATAATATCTATCCCCCTCCGTATTTAGTCAGGTGAGAAGACCCCTAAGCAGACAGATAGGAGCAGAGTGGGATGGGGCAGCCGACAGTGGGAGCAGCAGGAAGCTGCTTGAAAAAAAGTTACCAGCAAGGACACAATTCATTTTCAATTTGTTTTTGCTAAAAAACAATGTTTAATGTAGTGGCGATGCTGCTGGGCTACATGAATGCATATTAGATGCATCATGCATATTATGGAATGTACAAACTCTCCAGAATCACTTTGTTTGAGATGTTCAGCTGATCTCTATGCTTGTTATTCCCTCAGGATTTTTTCAGCAAGTCGGATCCATTCTTAGAGATCTACAGGGTAAACGATGACAATACTCAGCAACTAGTGCACAGAACAGAGGTAAGACAACCATTTCTTTCTAAGATTTCTCTGTGATAGTGCTTAAGCGACACTGAATTGCTCTCTTCCCCTCTGCACACAGACGGTCATGAATAACCTCAACCCCATGTGGAAGACCTTCAAGACGTCCCTTAACTCACTCTGTAGTGGAGACCATGAAAGAATACTGAAGGTAAAATATGATGTCACTTGCTATTGCAGATGAAAGTGTATTTGACTTACACTAACAAATAAATACATGGATCAATTTTAATTTAGTTTTACATTTACATTAGCATTTGCAATTCATGTTGCTGGCAGACGGCAGCTTATAAGAAGCTTAGAAGTACATGCATTGCGCTTGTAATTTGATGTAGGTGCTCTTGGGTAAAAATTGTCTGCTTATTACCCGTCAATAATTCTACTAAAATTTGACTGAAAGGCCCTTCAGCACTTTGGGAAAAGATGTTTTATTATTGAATTAATGTAGATGTTAATTTCAATGTTCAGATTTCCAGTGCATTTTGATGCAGTTAGTGTATGAGTGAGATACTGTTGCATAAGTCTACTTTTGGATAGGAATTAAGCAGTAATGATTTTTTTAAATAATTTGTCTGCATCTTACATTACATAGATTTTATTATGATTCTGTTTTTTGTGTTGTTTTTAATATATAAATATATTAAACATTTTACATAGACTTTGCAGTATCTGCAAAATGTTAATTATTTTACCAAAATAAGAGGGATCATACAAAATGCATGTTATTTTTTTATTTAGTACTGACCTGAATAAGATATTTCACATAAAAGACCATATAGTCCATATAAAATAATAGTTAAATTAATAAAAAAAGACCCCTTTCAAACGTTTACATATGCTTGATTCTTAATACTGTGTTGTTACCTGGATGATCCACTGTTTTTTTTTTTGTGATAGTTGTTCATGAGTCACTTGTTTGTCCTGAACAGTTAAACTGCCCGCTGTTCTTCAGAAAAATCCTTTAATAAAAACATACTAGAATTTGAGACATAGACATATACTACTGTTCAAAAGATTTTATCTATCTATCTATCTATCTATCTATCTATCTATCTATCTATCATGACAGTTAAAAACAGTTGTGCTGCTTAGTTTTTTTTGTGGAAACCGTGATATATATTTTTAAAGATTCTTTAATAGAATGTTCAAAAGAACAGAATTTTTTTAAAATAGATTTTTTTGTAACAATTTAAATCTCTTTATTGTCACTTGTGGTAGTGTACATCTTTAAAGCGCAGTGTTACACTGGAGTGATGGGGTCTGTGTACTCCATAAACTATCCATTTAACAGTAAGATGCTTTGGGCCCCCTGTAAACATTTCTTAAGGGCACCTGTGTGCCCCTTTTGCTGCTTGTAGTGCATCAGCATATGGCTGCATGTGGCCTCCCTTCTGCCCACTCATGACTGAACAGAACTCAGACCTTATTAAAGTGAACGGCTCAGCCTCATTTAGTACCAGCCGTCCTCCATGCCATCTGCAGAATCACTCACGGTAGTTCAGCTCACAGCTGGAGCTCACCCCATTCCCAGACCCGACCTTTAGGAGAGAACGCTGCTGTCACCCCACTCAGAGCAAAGGCGATCAGTGTGGGAAACGTGTCTTCCTTTTAAAACCTCTGCTGAACACTTAATGGGTGCCGTGATAGTGCCATGTGTGGTTAACTCATAATGACTGTGATTGATTGGATCCTGCCGATATTTGACAGGCCTTATCATGACTCCACTGAAACATATTTGTTGTGGGCTAATGAAATATTAAGTGTTATGATTTCATTTTTCTTGTTGTGTACACTGACATCTCATTCTCTATCAAATAGAGTTCAAATGATGAACTAGACACTTTCAGACAGACTCTCTCATGAACATTAAACTGTCAATATTTCTGCAGAATGCTTAACATGGCTGTTGGTACATCAGTTGTTTGGTTCTTAGTGCAGTCCAGAGAACCAATATACCTGAACATAAAATCTTATAACAGTATATTGCTTGCTGTAACCTGAATGGTTGTCCTTTATATGTACTTTTCTTAACAAGCTAACATATATACACATATAAAAATTCAAAAAGATTTTTGTAATTTTTTTTGGAAAGCACAACTGTTCTCAACATTGATAATAATAAATGTTTTTTGAACACCAAATCAGCATATTAGAATGATTTTTGAAGTATCATGTGACACTGAAGACTGGAGTAATGATGCTGAAAATTAAGCTTTACCATCACAGGAATAAATTACATTTTAAAATATATTAGCATAGAGAGTTATTTTAAATCGTAACAACATTTTACGATATTACTGTTTTTACTGTATTTTTGATCAAATAAATAAAGCCTGGTGAGCATAAGAGACTTTTCAAAAACATGGAAAAAAATCTTATTGACCCCCAAACCTTTGGAATGGTATGGTATATTAATAAATACTGTAAGAACAGATAAATATACCAAATGCATTACCTAATATACTGATATTTATTAATTCACTTGACAAGTGTAAACACTGTAGCACTATCATATATATATATATATATATATATATAGACTGAAAATACTTTCAATACTACTTTCCGAACAGGATTTTTAATTTTTTTTAACAGGTTTCTCTCAGAATATCTTTTAACACTTAGTATTCCAAAGGTTGAACAAACAGATAGTTCTGCCCCCATCTAATGGCATTAATTGAGCCAGTGTTGTTGTTTCATGCTGGGGGAATGGCTACAAATTGCTTGGTAATAGTTGGCATATGTTGTGATACAAGAAAATATAATAACATTAAAAAATTACACACATCAGCTTTAAATTGTGCTTGTCCAACTCATTTCCGTCTTGCATCATAAAAGTATGAAAATGTGGTAACGGAATTGCTCAGGCTAAGTACTGTGTGAATGAAAATCACCCACACTATGTCCTGGTCTCATCTTTTACAGCAACATTATATAAGTCAACCCCCTGTTGTCCTGAATATTGCAGAAAACCATCAAACTTTAATTAATTTGTAATGTCACTTTATGTTTAATGCATGAATGCATGGGGCACAGTGATGACGAGTCTGCTCCAGTTCTTTATGCTGTGTGTTTGGGTTCCAGGCATTTATAGTGTTCAGTGTTCTCTGTGGACCGTATGTACAGTAGTTGAGTTGGTTCAAAAAGAGTAGATGGTGTGCACATCCAGCAGAATATCTTTTGTTTCTGCTCCAGAGGAATGCTGAGAAAATGGTATCCAAACGAGATGTCTGTAGAGGAAACAAATATATGTGAGGAGGATGGGGAGTATGAGAAGAGATCAAAAGAGATGAAAAAAGTGAAAGAAGCAAGAGTTAAATCATGCATACCACTGGACCAACACATACCCTATAGGTTTTAGTGATATTTGCTTTAGATGCCTTATTAATATTAGCCCGTTGTGTTCTTCCCTTAACATTCAGTGTACAGTGTGGGACTGGGACTCGAACGGAAAGCATGATTTCATAGGGGAGTTTCAAGCTACATTCAAAGAGATGCGATCAGCAATGGATGGAAGACAGGTAAACATGTTTCAATTTTTTTTTTTTTTTAATTGGATTTTTTTAAATACAATTGACTTTACTTGAAACAGCTCTGTGAGATATTTAGAGCAGGATAAGCTACTGATGAGTAGGATCTAGTTTGATTTAAAGAGTAATCAGCAAAAGTGAAAGATGAAAGAGGAATGAGGTTATATGAGGAGATATTCATGTGGGTCACAGATATTTTAGTTTTTCTAAACTTTAACAGATTCTGTAGAGAATTACCTCCAGTATCCCTGAACCGAACTGTTGGATTTTTCTCACATATTCTAATAATCTAAAAAGATAGATAGATGTATAGATAGATAGATAGATAGATAGATAGATGAATAGATAGACAGATAGATAGATTCAGATTGATAGATAGATTCAGATTGATAGATAGATTCAGATTGATAGATTCAAATTTATTCAATGATTGTTTGAGTTATTGATTCTTTGATTAATTGATTCTATGAAACCAAATTCATTTAAGAAGGACATGATGACAAAAAACATAACTGAAAAATTACTGTCTGCAAAAGAACAATGTGCTCTAATGTAATTATAAGTGGAATAATTCCTTAATTAGAATCATTTAATTTAATGACACAACTGATGGAATGACGTTGAAATGCTGTTTTGTGATGTCTGTAAAGCAGTGTGTTGCTGTGCGCTTTAAACATCAGGCAAGCACACAAAAAGCATCACATCAGAGTTCGTAACCCTGCACCTGCTAGATCTCTAAGTGTCCATTAAGTCATTCTGCACTTCTGTAATTTGGATATTGCATTTCAGGACCACTATGCTGTTTACAAACTGGGGTAACACTTTAGAATAATGGTCCATTGTTAACAAGTAACTATGTAGGAAGTAATAGGTAGTACTACATTAACACTTAACTTAATACTATTAACTAATAGAGAAGCAAGATTAACTAAGCAGTAAGTAGTAGCAAATTTAGGACAAAGGAAGTTCCTTATTAGATATTTGATAATTATTAAATAAAAATATCCTCATTGATAACGCACTTTAGCTTTAAAGTGAAAAATGCATTAGCCTCTCACTGATTACTCAAGCGTTACCTTGTCAGCCTGCATGAACTACTAGTGATCGGGACCATTATTTTAAAGTGAAAAACACCTTAACCACTCAGTAATTACTAAGTAATTTAATAAGTTATTTAACATATTTTATATCTGACACATACATTTGTGTGAGGCACTAGTGATATTTTACCAGACACTGTAATCTGGAATATGCGGTTTTGTGCTTAACACAATATAAATGCAGTCGATGCCTTCATTAAGGATGTGAATTGTTTTTGTCAAGAGAACATCATTATTTATATTCAAGAAAAGTCCTCCCCAGCCTACTGTCACTAAAGGTATAAGTCTTTTGGAGTCGGAGACATACTGAACTGACATACACTAGAGCTCATAATTGTAAACTAATTAAATCACTTCCTAATTATTAACATTTTTAAATGAATTATTTTTATTATTATTTTATGTTTTTGTTTGAAATAAACAGAGAACATCCATCCTTTGGTAAGAGTAGTAGTCACAATTTCAACCTGTAGCCAACTTATTTGGGGGATATCATATTCATAAATTAGTTTCCACAAAGAACCCAATTGTTCACTTTTAAGACGTTACTGTTGTGATTAGTAATTAATTGGTTATTCTTTATTAATTGGTCATAGTTCGCAAGTAGTTCTCAATGAGGATATATATTTTTTTAGTAATTATCAAATATCTAATAAGGAACTACCTTGTCCTAAATTTGCTACTACTTACTGCTTAGTTAATCTTGCTTCTCTATTAGTTAATAGTATTAAGTTAAGTGTTAATGTAGTACTACCTATTACTTCCTGCATAGTTACTTGTTAACAACGGACCATTATTCTAAAGTGTTACCCAAACTGGAAGCAAACTGGATAATTGCATTTTTTATTGTCAAAAAAAAATTCACACAAAATGACCACATCCTCCTTAATAATCGATAATGAGGATATTCTAAGGTTTTAAAGAGTTTTCAGTCCCCATTAAATAGTCTACAATGTGCAACTTGCTCTAAAAATGGATCCAGTGATTACCCTTAAGCCAACAACTCTTTCTGATTTTGAAAACAGTAAGTCGTTGTCTTTTAAGCTGTCAGTTAATTGTAACTCTGCTAAAATGCACAGCTACAGCTGGATGACACCTCGTTCTCTTGTGAAGTCCCGAACGCTTTGGGTTTATATCTCAATACCGCAGGCATCTGTACCAGACTTTTTTAGAACATCGCTTCCAGGCTCGACATCATTCCTCATTATTATGACTGAAATTGTTGTTTTCTGAGTCTATTGTCTACTGGAACACTTATTTTTGGCCTTCACTGCTTCAATGGGAAGTGATTATGCACTATCTCACACATTCTAATGAAGCTATTATATTTTCCAGGACTTCTCGATCGCCCACTCCAACCAGTACTGATGGAAAGCTAATGGTTTGTTTTTATGCTTTTGAAACAATGCCAGGTCCAGTGGGAATGCATAAACCCCAAATATAAAGCCAAGAAGAAGAATTACAAGAACTCTGGGATTGTCATTCTGAATCAGTGCCAGGTAATATTTTTTCATCATAAAATGTTTCTCTCTAGAGGACCTTGTCTCCTCCCCGTAGGCCTTGTATTTCAAAAAGCGACAGTGTCATGCTGTCAGCAGAGGCGTTGATGGTTACAGTAGATGGAGGTGGGAACTTCACACAGCTAGAAGTCATTCCATCCGGCTAAAATGTGAGATCCCAGCTCTGCAAATGGCCACTGAATTTGATCATAATTGACATAAATTAGAAGTGATGAGAAGGAGATAGCAACATGAAAGTGCTTGAATTCGTGATAACCTGCCCTTTTGTATCCACAGATCATTAAGATGCATTCCTTTCTGGACTACATCATGGGTGGTTGCCAAATACAGTTTACAGTAAGTCTAGGCAGATACAACTCATGCTTTCTCATTTTTTAAGTAAATGGAGTTCATTTATCTGTGTTTATATCTATAAAACTAATCATCCATTATCATTTGTTTTCTCTGACATTAGCATAGCCGCCAGTTTTGTTTAATGAATTATGTTATTATTAGTCAGAACACTCATGATTTATTATTCATTACCATGTACATACTAATGGGAACAGGAAAACTAAATTATCATTCTAAATGTTTATTTTTTTGCATAATTTATAAAGTAATAATTGTCTCACCTGCTTACAGCACTGTTAATTTCGCATGACACTTTTGTGTGCACCGTAGTGTTTCATTGCTTTTATTTTCTGTCACAATAAGTTCTTCCTGAATTGTTGTCATGTACAGTCTCCTGAAAGGTTTTTAGAATTAGTTTCAATTCAGTTGACCTCATGTTTGTTTTATGAATTGATATAACATGCAGTTTTAATGAGTGTTGATTTTTCTCTAGAAAGCAAACTGGTAGACCTGCGATTTTTACAAACCTTTTCTGCTTAAACAGAAAATGGTATTGCTAAGGGAGAGGGATCTTACTTTCAGGGATTTGATCAATTAAATGTTGGTACATGCATTCTAGATGAATGCTATAAAATCCATTAGGGTTATTAATGACTAATTTGATTCAAAATACATACATATGTAGTTAAACTTAACGAATGAATAAAACATAAGTTTCAGCAAACTTATGGGTTGGTAATAGAAACTATTTCAAGATGTTGGGTATAAACTTCCCCCTGATTTGGAGTGTTACATTGTCCAAAATTTGTATTTGAATTGTTGTCTTCTTAAAAGGGTTTGAGAACCACTACTTACGTTTTGTGATCGTGAGAAAAAAAAAGTCAGTCACGTATGTCCATACTATTGACTTTTAGTGCATGACTTTATATATTGGGAATATTGTGTTAAGAAGTCTGTCATAACTATACAAGCCAGGTATATTTTATCTAAATACATAGTCCCACGCCTACTTAAATGCATGCATTTTACAGCTCTATAAAATCTGTTTACTCTCTGTCAATGCCAGTAGGAGACAGCACTCTGTAGAGATTCTCCACATGGTGTATACATTTTGAGTAATTAGCATCAAAGCACTACTTTGATTGCTGCTTGTCTTTTCAGGTAGCGATTGATTTCACAGCCTCTAATGGGGATCCTAGAAACAGTTGTTCGTTACACTACATCCACCCCTACCAGCCTAACGAGTATCTGAAAGCTTTAGTCGCAGTGGGGGAGATTTGCCAAGACTATGACAGGTGAGCAGGCTGAACAGCCAGTCAAATCCCAACTTCAGCTCTCTCGGTTCTCGTCTTTCTTTCATACACCAGTTGTTTAGGTTCACACATATGCGAGTCAGTTCTCTTTCTCAGAATGTGCAGTGTTTTGACAGTATAGTGAGTAGAGTCCCAACACTGGGATTTTATTTGTTATGTAATGTGTAGGCTGTCTAAATAATTAAATCATAAAAATGTGATGTGAATGAAACAAGGGATCAAGGTTTGGCTGGTTAGCATGGTTCTAAAACCTTGTAGATGTGGATGCATCATTCACCATTGATGGCCATTCAAAAGTAGCCATGTATTCTAACCAAAGAACATTTTTTACAAGAACAAAATATAAATATTTCATATGATAGTGGATATTTTACCAACGGTGAAATTATTATTATTTTTTTTTTAAACCGAAAGCCCTGGAGCACAGAGAGCAATATGCAGGTCATACATTGCTTTATACATGATGTTATGGTGCCTTGGAAGCCGGTTTGGACTAGTTTGCTTAGGAGGTACCTTAATACAAAAACACCGTCTGTTAAGTCAGTGACTGATTTGCTGCCGTAGGCACACAGCTAATATGAAGAAATGTGATGTCCTGAACTTCAGAGATTAAACAGGGAAAATAGTTCTTGTGACATAACCAAGATGCATCACAGAAAACTTAATTTACAATGCTTTTCACTTCACACAGTAAATAGAGAGTGGTTAATTGGAATTTATGAATAAATAAATAAAACGTTGTTTTAGTTTGATCCCAATTTACATAGCTGCTCTATTTTGCTGTAAAAACATAAAACAGACTAGGCCTGTTTTAATTAAAGATATGTTAAAGGTGGGAGTTACAATTGGACAGACAGTCTGTTATTTTCAAATCTTATTTTATTAGACCTATGGCCTCTGCATTTCAACATTTGGTGATTCTTTAGAAACCCCGAAGCAGCTTATGGATAACATGCTTAATCCTAGCGTTTTTTGACCACTGTAGCTGAGCTGTTATTTCAGCACTCTGAAAGGTCATTCAAAAGCTCATTTCCAGCACCGTGTCGAGCTCCGGCATCACTCCAGAACGAGATGAATGCATATCTATCAGGACGTTTGGTTGGGATGAAATCTGAAA
This sequence comes from Sinocyclocheilus anshuiensis, assembly GCF_001515605.1. NCBI lineage: Eukaryota > Metazoa > Chordata > Actinopteri > Cypriniformes > Cyprinidae > Sinocyclocheilus > Sinocyclocheilus anshuiensis. Next base: position 237,095 of record NW_015553403.1, read on the forward strand.
TCACAGTGCTTACTGATTTGGCAGGCACTAACAATAACAATTATGCAAATCTGTGTCCATTACAAATGAGCAGTGATGAGGGGCCATCGAGACAGGAAAGCATGATGGGAAATTTGGTAAGTAATTCCCAAGATCCTCAATGCATGCCAGCTCTAATCTCCTGTCCGTTTTCGTTTCCGTGCAGTGACAAAATGTTCCCAGCATTTGGCTTTGGTGCTCGGATACCTCCGGACTTCAAGGTAACTTCTTTAGCATTTATAGTGATGGGGGTGCAATGGGAATTTTTCATTAATGGGATGAAGAGTGAACGATGCTTCTAATTAGGCTACCGATGGAGTGAACTGATATCAGCAGGTTAATTTCCCTCTGACAGATAATGTGCCTTTGTGCTGAGCTGAGAGTGTTTTGTATTCATCTTAGGCTTAAGCCCTCACTCCAGACTTATTGTTAAAATCTCTTAAAAATCTTAAAACATTAGTATTGAAAATTGTGCGTTTATTTACAATGTGAAGAGAAAGGCCTTGAATCCCCCTGAAGGGGGTATTGACCAGCGATATTGACCAGCTGAATGTATATTATCCTGCTTATTTCAAGACTACTGACTTCACATAAATAAATAAATGTACATTAAATATTGATTTAAGTTTGATGTATTTATCATGTGAGAAGATAGAGATAGCAAAGTGGTAGCTGAGATATGAAACTAGCACAGCTATGTAAGAAATCAGGTGCCTGGGACAATTATACAATTTAGCAGTCAGTATATAAAAATATTTGACTAACTGACCAATTATAATCAACACAGCACGATTGCAAGACTGAACAAGAATTCAGTGCACAGGATGTTGAGTCATTTAGACACAATATTGCCATTTGATGTCTATTTTTTTTTTTCACCAACCAAAATAGTTCCAAGCGAGGTCAGCACTTGGATAAACACTTGGGTCTCCGAGCAGTGCACTGTGGGAATGAATGAACAAATCATTATTTTGAACCGGTTCTATTCAGTAAACAGATTGAACCAGTTCACCCAATCAGACTGAATCGTTTGAAACTGTTCACATCTGGAATCAGCAGTCAGTCGATGAATGAAATGCTCTCTCAAATGTGTTCAATATTCAGACTAAATGGAGTAATGTGGTCATAAAACCATAATGTCTGTTTTTTTGCAATGAATCCTTTTGGATAAACAGTTCTTGCAATGGTTCTGGAGTCAACATTACACTACACTGATCACAGCAATTCTTAAGTCAACAGTACCAATCAAAATCGAATGTAAGACTGATGACAATAAACATAATATAAATTACTAGAAAATGTGTCTATATATGGCTTTAATAATGTGTTTGAGTGAAGCTGGGATGTATTTGGACTTCCCATCACATGGATATTCTCACCCGAATGACTCGGCATTTAAATGAATCGGTTGAGTGAATAATTCAGTGACTTATAAAGGCAGTCATGTGTTTAGCTCCTGAATGAAACTGTGTTTTTGAATTATTTGAGTGATTAATGACTCGCTTATAAAGCTGTGATTTGTCATCACCTACTGGTGTAACCTGCAGAAATGTCACTGAAAAATCCTAACCAGACAGTGAAATGTCCCTGCTGTTGGACTATATCAAAACACTTGGAAAGCTGCTCAGCCAATCAAATTCAGAGAACTAACAACTGCATAATATATGGTATGAATTATTTTCAAAGAGTATTTTATTGATGCCACAGATAGCCTAAGAAGGTTATGTTTCTTTTTTCTTTCTTTTTCCCTCAGGTTTCACATGACTTTGCAGTAAACTTCAACGAGGACAACCCAGAATGTGCAGGTATTATAGAGCATTTATCCCAATATTTGATCTATTCCAGATCTTAATTTATCTCCTTAATGCAGATGCATTAACTACCCTGTGTAACCTTTGCCCACTGGGACTGAACTACTTAAAGCCTCAACATAACACTGGCAATGTCAAACAGCCCTTCAGTATAGTGTTGTCCCCGCAAATAAAGGAGATCAATATATGCATAGATGAATTACAGAGCTACGCTATTGACAAAGGTGGACCCATTAATGTTTAATGCTGCTATAAAATATATGGCCTAAGGGGAATGTCTGAAGGAGGGAGGCCTGGTTGATGTCACACCCTCCCCTTCCCCAATAATAAGTCTCTCTGGACCAAGACAGCAGGAAAACATGACTGTCAGCACAAAAACAGATGTTTTAAGGCTAGGTGAAATCATAGTGGTGCCGTGCATTAGACCAGAACTTCTTGTACAGAGTTTAATTTTGTAGGATACATGTTTACATATTTTATTGCAATTTGTTACCACTCTGTTTTATATTTAACCGCCCTGTGCTGCAAAAGCAAAGTTGTTTTTAGACCATAATCTCTTGGTAGGCTTGCATCATCACAACCTGTTTAAAGTTTGAAACTCGTGTCTCCTAAAAGGGTGGCTGCTATCAGAGAGTAAAGACGAAAATATAAGAACAATGAATACTTGAAATACAGAAACAGATGGGAAAGTAAAGTAATATAAATGATAATTCTGTCATTGTGAGAAAGCCTCTGTCAAGTCATCTATCCATTCAAATGTAACCCAACTCTCTTTGGGATGGTGTTGCCTTGGAAGTCAAGTCAGAAGTTGCAAATGATTGGATTTTGTATTTAGTTTGCTCTCAGTTTGTGTTTGGTACTTAGCTTTCCCATCATCCCTGTCTTCAACCATGAGCAGGATAAATTGATCATCGCTCTAGTGTATAGGTGTCACTTGATTTCCCTTGCTATTTCTGTTCCACCTCTATCAGCGCAGACACACCAGGGTGGCGCCCAAAATGGGCACAGACCACTCAGCTTTTGATCAAGCAGCCAGGCCTGTCTCTTCCAGGAATAGCAAGCGGCTCGCAGCCCACCAGGACACATGCCAGCCAATCTACCCCAAGCAGAGAGCACACCTTTCCACCCTGGTATAGTCTGGAAAATCCAGCATGACAGTATTGCGGTTCCAACACACCTGGACGAGACAAACAGTGCGCTTAAATAGTGTGAACGATATTGGTGTGCAATTATCAGTAATTTTTACTTTCTAAATATTGACAACCCGTTGTAGACAAATCGTGGTGAGGTGTCTAGTGAGCACAGTTGTTTGCTTTCCGTGAAAGAAACCAATTTGCAGTCTTCTCACTCTTCCAAAGTCACTCCTTTTAAAAGTTTTGCTCAACTGCAAAACTCGACCTTTGAGTAGTGGGGTGTAATCATCTTGCTACAATCAAGAAGTCAAGGTTTGATTGGTTAGCACTATCCTGCTGGTGTTGTGACGAACCATTCTGCTGCCATACTAAACTTTGCCCGTCATGGCCTTTCAAAAGTAGTGAATTCTGGCAAAAACTTTTTCTAAGAAACGTGTGTGTGTGTGTGTGTGTGTATATATATATATATATATATATATATAAATGCATCTCCACTCGCATTG
>NW_015553403.1:240628-244526 GCF_001515605.1 Sinocyclocheilus anshuiensis
GCATTGAAAAGTTTTGGGTCAGTACATCTTATGCTTATCAAGGCTTCATTTATTTGATCAAAATAGAGCAAAAAACAATAATATTGTGAAATACATTTACAAATTAAAATAATGTTTTCTGTTGTAATATATTTTAAAATGTAATTTATTTCTACGATGGCAAATGATCCCAGTCTTAGTGTCACGTGATCCTTCAGAAATAATTCTAATATGCTGACTTGCTGCTCAAGAAACATTTCTTATTCTCAGTCATGACAGTTAAAACATTTGTGCTGCTTAATATTTTGTGGAAACTGTAATACATTTCGTTCAGGAATCTTTGATGAATAAAAAGTTCAAAAGAACAGCATTTATTTGAAATAGAAATGTTTATTTATATAGAATATATATATATAATTTATATAGTTGTGGGACGGTTCACATCTCAATGAGAGTCAATGAATCCTAGGTGGAACTCCCAATGTGATATCACAGCTAACAACGTTTACAGATTTCTATTTGCGGAAGGTGATGAATTTTCATTCATAGTGCTAACATCACAGGCAGACACAAGGGCACATGGTGAGACATTCTCACAGCAGCAGTGTGAACTGGCCAAATTTGACTGACGATGCATGAAGACTTGGAAGGTGTTATAATGAAAGGACATCAGCAGTAGGTTAATTCAAGCTTTTTAATGTCATCAGCATGACTTATCCTTTAAAGAGACAGTGCAGTATGTCTGTCAGAGTTGAAGAGTCTATTAAGGTCCAGAGTGTCTCTTTGATTCCTCTTTGCGGGGAAGCCACTGAAGCGATTACATCCATTGACCTCCGCTTTGAAAGGCTTCTCATCTTAATTCTGCTTCCACGCAGCATGGCATGCTTTCACCTTTGAATCTGTTTGTGCGTGTTCAAGCTCACAGGTGTTAATTAAATAAAACAGTTGGAGACGTGCTGAGGAGAGACAGGCTGACCTTAAGATTCATGCTCAGCGAGTCAGTAAACAGAATTACTGCTTCATTGCAGAGATTGAGCCTTCACTGACACTCATTCCAGTCCTTTAAATATAATGCTCGTAAGTTTACATACCCCATGCAGAATCTCTCCCAGACAGCAACATAGTGTTGGCCCAGATCCGGCCCACATCTCGCCCGCGTGAAATCCATGCGGGTCGGATCTGGGCCGACACTTGTTGCTGTCTGGGTTAAGCATTAAAAAAAGAAAAATACATGAAATAAATAAAATTAATGATTAAGTATAAGAGATACAATTATTTTAGTATTATTTTAGTATCATTGATATGCTATTATTGTTTTGTTAACATTTTGAAAGAGTTTTATTTTTATTTTACTAATTTTGTTGTGTCATTTTTAACAGTTTATCAGTCATTTTTAATTTTAGTTTATTTAGTACTTGCACTTAAAATGATAAATGTTGCTTTGGCATCTGAAATAAAATAAATAAGTTTAAGTTTGTTTTTAAATTATTTTAGGTTACTTTAGTTCTTCAGCTTAAACTAAACGAAAATGAGAAATGTTGCCTTGGCAACTATCTGAAATGAAATAATTTATAAAAGTTTTATTTATATTTTGTTTTATTTAAAGTAATGAACAAGTTTTTTCTGGTTTTTATTATTATTTTTGTATTTTTTGATTTTAGTTTTAGTTGTTAATAATGACCCTGGTATTTTATTAGTGAGTAGTCTATACCTTCAAACAGCTCCAGATCTACCTTTTTAAACTTTGCAGGTATCCAGGGTGTAGTAGAGGCCTACCAGAATTGCCTTCCTAAGATCCAGTTGTACGGTCCCACAAACATTGCCCCTATCATCCAGAAAGTGGCCAACTTTGCCTCAGAGGAAATGCACACCAAAGAGGCCATGGTGAGTGTGTTTCTATTCCATCACTCTTCATCTCTAAAGTTTCTCTTGTTCTAAAGTTTCTCTTTTCTTGCCTTGATGCAGCAATACTTCATCCTGCTCATCCTGACGGATGGTGTGATCACAGATATGGCAGACACTAGAGAGGCCATCGTCCACGCCTCTCACCTGCCCATGTCTGTCATCATCGTGGGAGTTGGAAACGCAGATTTCACTGACATGGAGATGCTGGACGGTGATGACGGAATCCTTCGTTCACCTAAAGGGGAACCAGTGTTGCGTGACATCGTACAGTTTGTGCCGTTCCGTAACTTCAAACATGTGAGTTTACACGGTCACATTATAAATACAAAATAGACCCTGATAAAAAAAGCAATAAACAAATGTATAAAATGACTGAATGAATAAATGAATATGGTCCAAATTATGGTACTTATTGCTGTGTGTATATATATATATATATATATTTTTTTTTTTTTGGTAATTTTGTCACTTTTGTTAGTTTTATTTTTATAATATTTCTGTTTAGCTTTAATTTGATTTCAGTTAGACGTACTTTTTGCAGCTAATTGAAACTAATTGAAAACGTACGTCAACGTTTTCAATTAGTTGCTGCTTTTCTCATTTTGATTTAGGTTTTTAAGTCTCAGCTAATATTTACATTTTATTTTATTTCAGCTTTATTTCAATTAGTTACATTTATTTGTAATAGTTTTAGTTAACAATAACAACACTGATACTGACATTTGATGAAATTAAAACTATTTTAATGTCAAATTAATTTTCCATATCTAATCATTTTGACAGCAAAATATTTGTGCCTCTAATGCTTTATACAAAGAAAAGTCATTGGACGCTGAAGTCAACAAAAGGTCCAGTGTGGTGATGATGTCCTTCAGAATGGTTTGAATGATAATTTATGGCCAGAAACAAGGTTGAAATCAGGGGCACAACGTATGTTTATCATGTATTTAGTTGTAAGTTTCAGAGCTTCATAGATCTTTTTATAACCCACGTTTGAGCTCCCTTTAAAAAGTTAAAATGATACATGCAGTTGAACTGTAGATCATGACCTTTAATCAATGCATGGCTATGCAGTGGTTTTCATTCAGCATCTTTATAATGTCTGAAGTACCTCTAAGGAGAATCTCTCCTGGTTAATTACTCGCTCCTTCCTCCGTGCTCCCCGTCTCACATTTCCCACCCGGACTCGGAGCAATCTAATAACCTTTAGCTTGACTGCTCCATTAATTACCACATCTACTGCTGGTCCCTGGTGGAAAACAAACCACAGAATGCAGAGTGGGTTAACTAGAGTGTGACAAACCCCACAATTTTTGCTGTTAATAGAAGGTTGTGTTTTTAATAAAGAGCCGAGAGGTTGTCTGAGGAAGGTTCTTGATTCTGAAAATTACAGTTCAGTCGTTTGAGGTCTTTTTTTTCTGAAAGAAATTAATACTTTTATTAAGCAAAGATTAAATTGATCAAACATGATAGTAAAAATATTTATACTGTTATATAAAAATTCTATTGAAAATAAATGCTGTTCTTTTGAACATTCTATTCATTGACGAATCTGGAAAAAATGTGCATTTCCTCAAAAATATTAAGCAGCACAACTGTTTTCAACATTGATAATAATAAGAAATGTTTCTTGAGCACCAAATCAGCATATTAGATCATGTGGGATCATGTGACACTGAAGACTGGAGTAATGATGCTGAAAATTCAGCTTTGCATCACAGGAATAAATTACACTTGAACATATCGGTCACATTATAAATACAAAATAGACCCTGATAAAAAAAGCAATAAACAAATGTATAAAATGACTGAATGAATAAATGAATATGGTCCAAATTATGGTACTTATTGGGTGTCACATTGTAAAGATCAAAAAAAGATTGCAAAATTATGAAATTTTTTTACTTTAGTTGTTGGACACAGTCGAGAAGACCAAGTATTATTTAAATAGTATTGTAGTATTTATTAATATTTTGAGTCTTTTATATATATATATATATATATATATATATAT
>NW_015553403.1:245751-249125 GCF_001515605.1 Sinocyclocheilus anshuiensis
CATGTGGGATCATGTGACACTGAAGACTGGAGTAATGATGCTGAAAATTCAGCTTTGCATCACAGGAATAAATTACACTTGAACATATATGAAAATAGAAAACACTCATTTTAAACTGAAAAACAAAATCAGTTTTTATAAACAAGGTCAAGACCTCTGAGATGGAACAGGCTTAAATGCTAATTTTAAGGTGCAGAGACAGATTTTTAATGCATTTAAAACTAGCTATCAGATTAATTTTGTTCGATATAGTTGATCTAATAGATCTAGTAGTTTCACAGCAAACATATGAAAACATGATATTTGAACATTTAACTATTTCTTTATGAAGTGCATTTAATTTAGTCAGTGATTTACATACTATTATTTTATTTATTCATATTTTAAATGAGCTTTTATTTGTATATATTTCTTAATTTTATTTTTAGTTTTATAGCTTATTTTTTTTTTTTTTATTACGTTTTTGTGATTAAAAATATATATTTCTATTTATGGTTTATTTTTTTATTTCAGTTTTAGTCATAGTATTTTTAGTACCTAAACTTATATCAATATTAAACTGTTTATACAAGTCAACATGTAGAACGCATAATGAATAAATCTATACATTTGGCATGGCATGTCTCTAAATGTGACAGAGTGTCCATATCAGCCCAAGTGACGGTTTATTGGGATCCTCTTGGGAAATGTGCCAAGACTTGATTATTTCTAGACAAGTACTTTATTGATAGCCCCTTACAAACAAAACCATCTCAGCTGTGTCTCCTTATCTGAGAATCTCCTCACCTCCATCTAATTGGCCAGCGGGGGTTGGAGGGGTTTGATGTGGCTATCCTCTGATTTCCTCTCAGCTCCTCGAGGCAACTTTGTCACATGAGTCACTTTTGCTCAAGTTTTAGGATGCTTTTCATCACCGTGCGTGTTGGTTTCTGCAAGTACAGTATCTTCACACATCATTAGCGCAGGAATGGCAAACTGGACCAGATGGCGAAATGGATAAATGGCCCTGCAAATGTTTGATTCACTGTTTGTTTCTGTCCTTCTACTACTTCTCAGGCCTCTCCTGCTGCTTTGGCAAAAACTGTCTTAGCTGAAGTCCCAAACCAGGTGGTGGACTATTACAACAGCAAGGGGATCAAGCCCAAGTGCCCCAGCGAGTATGAGTCTTCCAGGACGTTTGGCCACTGAAGCTCCGAGCTATTGCTCATTACAAAAACTAGCACGTTTCTGTGAATTTGAAACCTAATCTGTTCTACTTTGTTTTGTTTGCATGCGTAGCCTGTGAGGCTTGCATAGGTGTTGCAATGCTACTGTTCCTATTATGTACATGTATACATGTACAGACTTACAACTATGAAGAAAGCAAAAACTCAAAAAGTCCTACTGATGTAAGCATGATGACTGGGATTATCTGAAGAATAGTTGGATTATCTGTTGTTTTCTTTTATATAAAGGTTTATTGAGATTTTGCAAAATTTCGTAACGTTCTTACATTGTAAAGCATTTTGGATCTTAGAGCATGAATAGCTATTTGAATTCGATTATCTGTGGACATTCAGGCTTTCTTTTTCTGTTCACTTTTTCCGCAGATGCAGGGCCAGATGCATGATTGTATTTTGCATGTTAATAATAATCCAGCCTAATTTTTCTACCTGTTCCTTTTGGGGCCTGTTATATGATTTTATGTGAAGCTGCTCTTCTGAAACCTGTCCACAAATAAAGATTTAGAATGAAGTATTTTTTGGTAGTTTTAAGTTATGTAACAAATTGTTTGAAAATAAAAGTTTGTGTTATGAATGATGCATTTTTTTGTGTGTGGATTTTGAAGCCACTAAAGTTGTTAACTGATGTTTATATATATATTTACAAAAGATGAAATCCAACTATTAGTTTATAATGAAAAAGAACGATGCCACTAATATACACAATATTCATCATTTTTCCTTTTATGTTCTCAACCATAAATCTGAAATTAGTGCACAAGAGTGTAATATATTGGAAACAACAACACTTACTACACTGTTGAAACAGCACTTTATAATTTGGCCTGTATTTTACAAGTGATACACTTTCTAATGAGATTTCATTTTGTTTTTGCAGTAGGCAGTTCTTCAGTTCCAGGCTCTCAAAGCTGACAAACGTACTTTAGAAACTGCTAGACATGCTCATTATAGGCAATGTCAGGGGACAATTTTTCATAAACATAAAATACAAAAAGCATCAGCGCAATGTGTGTGGGTCCTCAAACTGTCATAATGCAGGCTGACAGACCTGCCATGAACCTCTGATGAGCCGCTGTGCTTCACACACTTCAGCTTTCCCCTGAAGACCAGCTACTGCTTCATACTGAAGACTTTGAATGCACATCTCTACTATAATTGAAAATCTCAACTGATCCGGAGTCATTTAACACATTTCACATGGACTAATGTTATAGTTTTTGGCAGTGTTAATCTTAAAATTACTGATGAAAATATCTATGTATGTATGTATTTATTTATTTCAAAAATAATGAAGACAATGACCCTGATAGTGATTTTGAATTAAAATATAAACAATATTTTTTTTGAAGAAATATAGAAAGAAAATTACAAGAATGTCGGGGCTTACCGATTAAGCTATGTAAGCATAAATATAATATTACTCATACGGTTAAAAAAATATGGCCAAAATATATTTTAATTTTTTTTAATATACGTTCTAAAATATGAGTGAAGATTAATTAAATATATTTTTGAAATTGAAAATATTGTATATTTAGTTTCAACCTCCATACCCAAATATATTTAAAAATGTTTTTTAGGGGCAAGGAAATACATTTCCAATCTTACAGTAGCCTACATTTAGTCTAAATACAAATGTGGGTGGCTTACTAGATTTATGATGATTTAGTCATCATAAATGTTTAATTTTTTAATGTATTCTAATATGTAATTTTTTGGAACATTGTAAAGTACAGTATGTTCCTTGCTGATTAAAAAAAAATTTATTTATTATAACAAATGTACAGTAAAAATTATAATGAATATGTTATATGGTGCATATTTTAAGCATAATGCCCCTCTCTACAGTTTATTTTTCTACCTGACTAATGAGTTTATGGTCACCAAATGTGTTTTTCTGAGGTAAATGTGACGTTACGTGACATTGTTTACAAGCCGTTATATTGACGTCTTTGGGTGGCTGAAACACTGATTGAGCGATTACATGAGACAGGATACGGCTTTTTAAGTTTTGATCTTTAAAAAAAAATGTATTTATTATAACAAATGTTATGTAAATGTATTGTTTTGTAAATACATGGAGGGCAAAATTTTCAGATGCTTAAAATATATATTTAAATTTAAAAAATATATTTTCAAAAATATTTAATA
>NW_015553403.1:254313-254920 GCF_001515605.1 Sinocyclocheilus anshuiensis
CACCCAAAAATGAAAATTCTGTCATCATTTACTCACCCTCATGTCGTTCCAAACCTGTATGAGTTGCTTTCTTATGTTGAACACAAAAGAAGATATTTTGAAGATTGCTGGTAATCAAACAGTTGGTGATTGCCATTGACTTCCATAGTATTTTTTTTCCTACTATGACTGTGTGATATCATGACTGATATCACATTTATTCATTGTGTCCAAAACCACATCCACATATTAGTCTCTGAAGGCTTTAGTGGTACTTCATTATCTCATTTGTTCTCAATCAACCAGAGCATGTTGTAACTCCCTAAAAGCCTGCACGGGTCATTTGTATTTTATTGGGTTCATCATTGATCTGCCACTCGAGGACAACCGCAGGATCTTACATCATTAGGCCTATGCATTCTGAAGAGCTTTTGTCACTGATTGGCTCAGATTGTGTTGCCCAGGCTGCGGTTTGAAGTGTAACGCGAGTGAAATTCAAATAAAAAAGTATGAATATAAAAAGAAAGTAATGTCCCAGTTCAAAAGCATAATTTTCTACTCAGTAAAACTGCGAGAAGAATATAAATGTAGTCATGAAGAAAAAAAAAAAAAAAAAAAAACCAAATTC
>NW_015553403.1:255005-275231 GCF_001515605.1 Sinocyclocheilus anshuiensis
AAAAAAAAAAAAAAAAAAGAGCCAGATTCAGTGACTAACATCTGTTCTACAAGAAAATGGTGTTTTGCATCCACTCACTTTAAATTAAATATAAACGGATGCATACAACTAATTAGAATACAGGACAGAAAATCAAATTTGACATGTAGCTGATAGTTTCCAAGTAATTAATTCTGTGCATACTCGTCTCAAATTCACCAATCAACAGTTTGTACCGCGAGCGTCTTAAACAATGACACTTTTGGCATCTGCCTTAATTATAAGGCAACAAGCTTGTCTCGGCCCAATTTACCAAGTGATTAAAACTTCTAAGAATTTCTTTTGTTACAGCAATGGTTTATAAATAATCTAAAGAGAGGTATTAGTCTAATGAGGGTCTAGTCTCGAGGAAGAGATGCGTGATTGGAGCTGATTAGCTTCACGGAACATAGGATCAGGAGGGCTGCTGCTGCGCATGGAGCTTAAAAAGGTCCTGCCATTCTTTAAAGCTTCTTTTTGTGCTCTCGGGAGACTGTTTCACTTTCATTAAGATTAAAATACATATTGAATACTTGAGTAAAATAAGGGCTTTATGCTGCCCGTTAATGGAACACAGTCCATTGCATCATTCATTAAACAGCAATGGCTGCCAGTTACAGCACTCACAATCTGCTGTCTGTTGCGTCTGTCTAAATCGCCATGGTAACCTCATGCTCTCTAGCTTTGACAGTCCGAATGTACCTGTCAATCATGAGTCTTGGAAAGATGGAAAAGCTTGCTTAAAGTGCAAATAATGAATAAACCTTTTAAAATCTTACTAGTTGGCTGCATGGAATATTTCATTCTGTTTGGTCATTCCTCACATTCTGTAGGTATTTTGTCAGTGGCTTTCCAATCTGTTTTTTATTTGTTTACAAAACTATAAATAACTTTTTATTAATTCATTTGACTATAAATATAAAAATAATTGTTTAAATAAATATTTATATTAATATTACATTATAAAATATGTTCTCACCCCTTACAGTGCACTTTTAGTTAAAGTCTGATAAAAGACTGTCTGAAAAGTGTAAAAACATACAGACTTTATACACCTAATTATTTAATGTAATCGTCTATTTTTTTTTCCAGTGGACTGATTGATTAACTGATTAACAAAAAATATATTTTTAATTAATATTTTAATTAAATGTAAATATCATATTAAAATAAGTAGAAAATGTAAAAAAATAAATATTTATATAAATATTTCTGCTTTGTTTTCACATGCAGTGCATTTTCACCTAGTCTGATAAAAGACACAATTTATACACCTACAGTTTAAGTATAATATAGTATTTATTTTTTCTACTTCAAAATGTCATGTTTAATTTAATGTTTCTATAACATTTTGATTTCCTACATAGCTGTAGTCTTCTAATATCACTCACCAGTCTCTTTCTACTCCCATATTAAAATAGCATAAATGCACATCTGTATGCATTTGTTTTTTGTTTAATAAATGTAATTTATTCTAATAACATTTTTATCACTGTACTAATTTCTCTTAAAAAAATCGAATGTTAAAATGAGTGAAATTCTGTTAAAAAATATTTTTTGCTATTATTATTATTATCTTCTCACCTACAGTGTACTTTCATATAAAGTCTGACAAAAGACCTTCTGGAAACTCTGAAAGTATACAGACTTTATACACCTAATCCTTTAATGTTATTGAGAAGGAATATGGTTTAAGTTGAGCAATGAAAGAGGAAAATTAAGGCATCCATTAGCATACTGTGAGTCCTGTGGAATTAAACTAATCGAGTTTTGGTAGTGAGCCGGTCCTCGGGAGAGATTACAGTTTTGTATAAATTACCACTATTCTTGGGAAACCTGCAATGTAATTATTCTGTACCTGGCGGTTAACCAGATGCTGCTTTTCAAGAGAATTTCAAACACATTTTAGTTTTTTTTTTACAACCCTCTGACTGTCTGCTGACATTTCCTCATGACATTTACCCACTGCCTGTAAACCTGCTCAGCAGGAGGACATTCGGCACCAGCGTTTACTTTTTGGAATCAGGGTGAGTGTGAGTTGGATAAAGGTGACTGGCACGGCTGTTGGCTCGATTTAGAGCACTGAGCCGGCCTTGATGAGTGTGTGAGTAGGCCGGTTCATGTACTCTGACTTCTGTCACACAAGTGTACCAAACTCTCGAGTGAAACATTACTGATTGCTGACTTTTTTTTCTCTCTGAAGTGCAGAGCGAATGTCACCTTGGTGCAGGAATGAGAATGAATCGTCTCTAACTGTCCTGTACTCAAACTCTTTGAGCTCCTGCTGTTGTTCTTGATTTTGGAATTGAGTAATTTAATTGTAATCTTTTGATTAGAAATTTTGGAAGGAGTTTGACCCCACATTGTTTGTACTACGGACATAATTGATACCTCAAATCATTTGGCTTTTTGAGAAGAGGTGTACTATTATAGTTTTCTAAACAATCCTACTTAGGTTTTTTGTTGCCAGACAATAAAACAGGTGAAAATATCGAACTAAAAGCACTCAGAACATTGCAATAATTATTAAAGGAATACTCACCCTCAGGACATACAAGCAATTTAGCATTGCATCACTTGCTCACCAATGGATCCTCTGCAGTGAATGGGTGCCGTCAGAATGAGAGTTCAAACAGCTGATAAAAACATCGCAATGAACCACAAGTAATCCACATGACTCTGCGTGTTTGTCAGAAACACATCCATCATTAAGGTGTTTTAACATTAAACCATCTATTCTGGATTGTTTTTGCTTATAAATGGTGCTTGATCTATGCATAATTCTCTCCTGATTCAGACAATATGACTTTTTCACTGTAGAAAGCAATATTATGGATAAAGGACTCGTATTTTAGCTGGAAGCAACAGCTTTAAGTTAAAAATTTATAATTGAAATAATTGATGGACTGCAGCTGTGCGGATTACTTGTTGGATATTGTTTTTATCAGCTGTTTGGCCTCTCATTTTGACGGCACCCATTCACTGTGGAGGAAGATCACTGGTACTGCTTTTTGTACCGTTGAACTTTTTGCACCTTCTGCATCTTTGCATCCTTTTTGCATACTCAATCCTCAGTGTGATATTCCAGCACACTGTTGCGGTTTGTAGATGACAGATCCTCTACCCAGAGCCCCTCCGTAGGCAAAGCTTGTTCTGGATGGGTGATTTCACGGTTTTTGACCAGTTCCCATGGCAACATCTCAAGTGAAAACATTGAAAAATTGAACTTTTTTTTTATCCTCACCTACCTTCCTTTGATCTGCTGTCACACTGATGTACAGTGTATCATAAAAATGGAACCCCACAAAGAAAACCATAGTTTATATTTCTAGCTTTTATAGAAATCTAAGCATCTTTCATTGACAGAAAGAGTGCAGTGTTTCGCAAGAGGGTTTACATCAAGATCCAGGTTTTACATTTTGATGACCTCTTTTTTTTTATTGTGCAAAAGTAAACAAAAATGCCCTGAGAATAGAATATTACAGGCTGAATAGGAGCATTCACAATTTAACATGGTTTTGGTCAAGATTTTTGAGGAATATACGATATATCAGGCATCCTGTACATCAGGGATGGGCAACTGGCGACCAACTGGTATACGGCCCGCAGTGTCTTTTAGTACGGCCCGCTGGATCAATTTTAAAACATTTGAAAAGCAAGTCACGTAAAGATTGCTTTCAGTTTATGATGTTAATACTATCTCCATCCAGGAGAGGTCGCTAGTTTCCAGCCGCTCCCCTATTAATTTCAGCGTAGTAGGATGTGCACTCTAATGTAAACATTCATTAACATTAGCTGTTGCAAATTTACAGACAATGCAATTGAAATGTTTACACTGACTTGTCGAGGTAATATTTCTGTCCACTGACAACAAAGTTTTCCTTCTGAATTAGCATAACTGCATAAGTTTTATACTTAATAAAATCTTTAGTTACAGCAAATGACATTAGTTATACTTTCATTTCCTTCAATAAAAAGGAAATTGAGTAAGACGGTGTAAAA
Organism: Sinocyclocheilus anshuiensis; assembly: GCF_001515605.1. Taxonomy (NCBI): domain Eukaryota; kingdom Metazoa; phylum Chordata; class Actinopteri; order Cypriniformes; family Cyprinidae; genus Sinocyclocheilus; species Sinocyclocheilus anshuiensis. The sequence continues at coordinate 259,026 of NW_015553403.1, forward strand.
GGTGTGTGGACGTGGATTAGTAATCTGGCCCCTTGGTATAAAGGAGAAAAAATGCTGGCCCTCGTCACTATCAAAGTTGCCCATCCCTGCTGTACATGTTGGCATCTACCATAGCTTTTAACAAGGAACAGATAATTTTGTAAGCTGTGAAAAGCATTTTGTCCTCCTTTTAAAACCTACTTATTTTGCTATGATAAGATGATATGATATGCTATTGTTTTTCTCTGCTGTCCGAGACCCAATCAGACCTGTGACCCATTTCTCGGTCACGACATACCAGTCGAGAAGCACCGCTGGTGTAACCTAGCTGATTAATGCAGCCGGAGAAGTGCTCTACTTATAGAGCAAACAGAGCTCAGGCATGTTTCTGGCTCTACTAGAGCTTATATTTACATATTCCTCTAAAAGGAACATCTTTTTGAATAATGAATGCAAATGAGATCCAGCCGACTGAGTATGTTTGGATCAGTGGAGGAATTTTTCTGTCTCTGTGTGTTCTCACAACCTTTCTCTCTCTTCCTGTATCATGCTCAAATGAGCCACAGCAGTGAAGACTGTTGTCTGAGACGGCGGAGGGGTATACAATGAAATATAGGATGCTGTCTTCATATACATAGTAGTGTGGTATTTAGTCTGGTCCACTTTTCAGAATATTTTGGCCAAGAGCCACTTACTCAGACAATAGCCTGACTGACACATCACAGTTCATTTTGTTTTTGCATTGTATTTAGGGGTGGAAATGGATCAATAAAATAAGCCCTTGCGAGGAAAAAAGTACACTTTAGCATACTATTAAAAAGAATACTTATTATGGAAATGATATACTTTAAAGTGCAAACTGAATGTAATGTTTTCAGGCACTTAACTTTTATGTTTAAATGTAAATGCAGTTAGTGCTTTTTGACAACTTAAGTAGGACTTAAGTATATTTTTAAATGTAATTTCATAATTATTTCTATTGTCTTTGAAATAATGTAAAATGTACTGCTGAATGTACTCACAAGCATTTATGGTAAACCAACATAAGGTCATTAGTACTGAAATTTTTGTCATGTATTTAAATATTTGTGTAATCATCACACAACTGTAATGATGAAGTTCCAATTAAGTACATTTAAAATATATTAACTTGTAATAATCAATAACTATACTCAAGAACTACATGTGCTCTAGTACGTTAACACATCAAAACAAATCTACTTTAATTTGACCTTTTAAGTTTCTTAAACTTGATTACACTTTTAAAAATACACTTTGTAATTCTTTCTCAGAAGTGGTTATTATAGCAACCTGGTACCTTTGGTAAGCATGACTTGTTACCTGGCAGACTGATGAAAACCTGTGTGCCACGAGTCCTGGATGTTGCAGGTGTGCTGTCTGATGAGACTACCCTATGCAAAACATTCAGATACAAGCTTCAGAAGAGAAATCTGATGATAAAAAATGCACAATTATTATTAGGAAAAATCAAAATGATTAATTAAATTAAAAATAAAAGCCAACAAGTCCATTCATGAACATGACAGTGGTGTCTAACTCTGACTACAGCAGAGCTTCTCAACCTTGGCGTCACAATCCTATGTTGCGACAGGCGCAAATAAAAAATAGATTAGCATCCTAAAACTCTTGGTACCATTTACAAGCATTTGTTTGTGAAAACTGCATTCAGTATGAAGTATAGGTCATCCAAAAATCAAAATTCTGTCATCTTTTACTCACCCTCATGTCTTTCCAACCTTCATGACTTTCTTTCTTCTGTGGAAAATAATACATATATTTTGAAGGTGAGGTTAGGGTGCTTGGTTGCAAGAATTTTGTAAACTAAACACAACTGAGACACATGGTTACATCACCTGTGCAGTGCTGGGTAATAAATCCAGAGGAAGTTTGGGTTATTGACCTCAGAGTTTCTATCAGGCAGTGTTCAATAGATCAAGCCTGCAAAGAGCAGATATGAGGAAACACAGTACTCAGAGAGAAACCTTCTTCATCCGGATGTGATATCAAAACCAGATCGCTTTCCACATCCACATATTCTGATCTACATCTTAATTTAAAAATGAAATGAATCCACGTTTCTCAAGGGTGATCGTGCTATAGCACTTTGCATCTTCTGAAATCAAGAAGAGTGTTTTGATTATTTTTAATTTATTAGTTCAACAATCAATAAACAAGGGAGTGTCTAATTTAGTGGAAAAACTCCAAACAAAATCCAATCCATCCTGTCTTCTTTCTGGCAAAAAGTTTTTAGGCCTAAAGATGGGCCAATCTAACATATAATAAATGTATCTAAATTACGACCTATGCTCTCAATGTCAAATGCAGAAACGTTAATTCATGCGTTCATGACCTCAAGGTTAAATTACTGTAATGCTTAATTGGGTGGTTGCTCTGCGCGCTTCATAAACAAACTCCAGCTGGTCCCAAATGCAGCAGCTACCGTTCTTACTAGAACCAGAAAGTACGACCATATTAGCCCGGTTCTGTCAACACTGCACTGGCTCCCTTTTAAACACCATATACATTTTAAAATCTTGCTAATTACTCATAAAGCCCTGAATGGTTTAGCTCCTCAGTACTTGAGCGAGCTCTTATCGCATTATAGTCCTTCACGTCCACTGCAATCTCAAAACTTTGGCCATTTGATAATACCTACAATATCAAAATCAACTGTGGGTAGATCCTTTTCCTATTTAGCGCACAAACTCTGGAACAATCTACCTAGCATTGTACACGAGGCAGACACACTCTGTCAGTTTAAATCTAGATTAAAGACTCATCTCTTTAACCTGGCATACACATAACACACAAGAACTAATTCAATAAATTCAAATCTGTTAAAGGATTGTTAGGCTGCATTAATTAGTTCAACTGGAATTGAGAACACTTCCCATAACATCTGATGTATTCACTACATTGTAAGAAGAATGGCATCTATGCTATATTAGTCTGTTTTTTTCTTATTCCGAGGTCACCGTAGCCACCAGATCCAGTCTGTATCCAGATCAGATGGTGGATCAGCACCTAGAGAGGACTTCTACAGCCCTGAATGTCAGTAGAGACCATGTCAACTAGATGAACCCTAGAAACAGATCCCCTGTGAAGATACATAAAGAAGATCTGTAAAGTTGCAAACACTAAAGTCTCAAATCCAAAGAGATATTCTTTATAAAAGTTAAGAGTCAGCCACGCCTACCTAAAACGGCTCGTTCTAACACGCCCCCACATGTCTACGTCACGATGTGGGAAGATTTGCATAACGCCGCCCAAATGTTCACGCAAAGAAAGAAGGCGTAACTTTTATTCTTGCTGTATTGTTGTTGCCGCCACCGCCATGTCGTGAAGACGCTGTGTGTTTCGTTGTGAAAGCGAAACTACTTTGTTTGGCCTTCCAAAAGAGGACGATATCTGCTTCGTCATGCCTGGAGCTGATCCGTGCTGGTCGCTGAGGAAATACATCAACTTCGCTGTGAATCGCCGGATCGGCTTTCACCGTGGACGAAGCGGAGTCCAGCCCAGGGTCGTCACATGTGGTTGCCGCAAGCCCTCCGGACGTTGACTGTGCTTAATAATTGAATGAAAGAAATGTCAACTAAATAAATAAAATAAATAAATTGAATACTTACTTTTTTTACTTTGCTTACTTTTTGTTTGCATAATTTTCTTTTGTCTGAGGAACACAAAAGCAGAAAATTTGAAGGAAATTCATGCAATTACAATTAATGGGGACCGAAGCTATCAAGATTCAGAAATTATACAAAACACCATAATGCCTGCAGCGCCACATTATAAATCTTCTGAAGTCATTTTATAGCTTTGTATGAGAAACAAACAAAAATGTAAATTATTTATGGAAAATCTACTCAAACCCCTGCACTAGCTTGAATCTTTTCAATTTATCAATTGATCCAGTTCACAAAACCTGTCTAAATGTTAAAAAAAGTTATTATATGGCTTCAGAAGACTTGGATTATAGTGCAACAGTAATATGAATAACTTTGATGACATTTGTACAGTGCTATGAATCCTTTAATGGAAACTTAAAAGTACAGTTCACCCAAAATTTTAAATTCTGTCATTTATTCACCCTCATGCCGTTCCAAACCTGTATGCCTTTCTTTCTTATGCCACGGAAGTCAATGATAACCAAAACTTTGATGTTTGAACATTCTTCAAAATATCTTCTTTAGTGTTTGACAGAAGAAAGTCAGTCATACAGGTCTGGAATGAGGACAAGTAAATGATAACAGAATTTTCAGTTGTGTGTGAAGTATCCCTTTAAAAGCATCAGTTCCCATTTTGTGTAACTGCATCAAAAATAAAGACCAGTCTTAAGAACTTTTTCTTTTGTGTTACTCAGAGGAAATATGTCATACAGGTTTGGAACGACATGAGGGTGAGTAAATAATGACAGAATTTAAATATTTAATCAGGACTGTAGCTAAATTTGAACATTTTCCACATTGGAAGGGCAGATACTGAGACAAAACTGTTGGAATTCACCCCCAAAAACATGGAAAACTCATTTCATCAGATCAAGCCTCACAGATGTACTACATACTCAAGCAAAACTACTAAATATCAATGATTTGCCATTAAACATGAAGATAAAAGTTCTATAAATAAGAAGTTAATATTCTGTAAAATGCATTTCAGATATAATCTGGCCAGTTAATACATACTCATACATAATTTCCCTTCCTCTGCCATTTTCCCACAAAGTTCTGCATATTGCCAGGTAATGCACAGACTGACAGCCTGTCTGGAACAATGCAACACAGACAAGTGGTGCAATACAGCAGCTAGTGTTCTCTTGGAACAACGTCCATCCAAACGAACTATCCATTCATCCATCCATTTTCCAAACCACTTGTCTCATGGTCTCAACACAATCGAAACTGACTTACACAGACAATGCACCAATATGTGTCTCTTCTAGCTTTCAATAAGAGAGGGCAAAGGTAGGCCACAGCTAAAACTCTAATTGTGTTTGCTCAGTCAAAATGAGATCTCAAATTGCTCCAGAGAGTAAATTCCCGATCTGTGGATAGCACTGAACGTTTATTTGCCCAGACATAACCCATCAAACGCCCATAACTAGGGCGAAAGTCAACCAATCTTACTACACTTAAGGTACTGTATGAGACTCATTCTGGAACTGTGCACTATAGTTAATTAGATAAATCTCACCCCATAAAAGAACATTTCCTCTCAAAACAGGAAGGAAGACGCAGAGCCTTTCAAGGATTAGCATGAATTAAAAGGAAAGAAAGGTGTTATAATTGACAAGCCTGGCTCACAGTGAGATAGTTAATGTGAAATATCGAGGGATTAAACAAAAATGCAACAGCTAAGCAAACAGATAACCAGGGATAATGAACTAAATGTCTTGTGCTTCGTAAAATCTTAAGAGTGACGCCTCCTATATCGATGGTGCTTTAATGAGCATGATTCTCCAAAGAAAAAGATCCAGTATTGACTTGGAAAAGCAAAGCTCCTCAAGGTCACTCATTTTTTTTAAGCTCAACAAAATGATATACGATTCTTCTCTGATTCAAGCGTTCAGATTTATCTCTCCCATTAGCCAGATGCCTTGTTTTATGTGTACTTCATATTCTTGTAATGAGCACATGCAGTGTGTCCACATATAAGAACACTTAAATCTTGTACACAATCCGTAATGCTGAGCTGTGCAGATCTCCAAAGAAAAAGATCCAGTATTGACTTAGAAAAGCAAAGCTCCTCAAGGTCACTCATTTTTTTTAAGCTCAACAAAATGATATACGATTCTTCTCTGGTTCAAGCGTTCAGATTTATCTCTCCCATTAGCCAGATGCCTTGTTTTATGTGTACTTCATATTCTCGTAATGAGCACATGCAGTGTGTCCACATATAAGAACACTTAAATCTTGTACACAATCCGTAATGCTGAGCTGTGCAGAACCGGATAGTGTGCACTGTCCAGACACAAGGAAATGGTGTATCAGTGTCAGTGAAACGTGATGCCGTGAATGAAGATTTCTGGAGGACGGAACAGAAAGTGTTTGAGATGTCAGGTATCACTCCGATGCCCTTGCTGTAACCCTGCAGCTCTTCTTGCTAACAGGCACTCCGAGCGATCAAAGCGTTACTCACAGGTTCAGACAACTGTGTAAGTTCACAGCACATAAATGACATCTGAGGTCATCCAAAGACATTGCCAGGCCCTGATTAGGAGAAATTGAGCCCCCCTAAAATGTTATTGTGTGATAGATTTCTCATGTTGTTTGCTGAAAGCAGCAGTTGCACTAAGATATAGGGTATTTCAGGGTATTTCACTCTGAATTCTTACCGGTCAATAAAAACTTTCAAGTTAAATTGTGTATATACCAAAGGCTGAAATCCTATCATCAGCCCTGTTTCAAAGCACACCTACATATTTTACAGAGAAAATCATTAAGAGATACCTTAGCAATTGATTTTTTTTGGTGTTTGTTTTGCTTTTTGAGAAAATATTGCGATTTACGTATCTGTGGACAAGCACATTTTTTGTATATCATATATTTATTATATCATATATATTATTAATTAAATTATATGTATTTATATTTCCCCTTATACACTGTTATAAGGGGAAATACAAAATAAATAAAATAAATTAATAAATAAAATTTTCTGCCAGGACATTTTCCGGACATTTTCATTAACTCTAAAATACAATGCAATGAAAAGTCAAAATACAGGTAAAACACCTGTAAAAAATAAATAAATAAATTCTGAAAATTCCTTCATATTAATACAGTACACTGTGCCCTATTTGTAAAAAATTTTATAATAACAATAATAATAATTAATAGTTGACATTAATAAGAAAAATAAGAGAAAATTTGAAAGTCAAGTCATTGTAATTTTTTTAATCTGTCATATAAAACAGGTTACATTATACATTTATTATTTAATTATTAATTAAACAATTATTAACAATTTGTTTTCTCTTAGGTCCCCTTACAATGTTAATAATTTTTACATAATTAATCATTCAAATTAATGACTTATTAAATAATTCAAATATTGTGTCAAAATGTGTCACGTAGGGCGACGTCAACAATACCAAATGAACCAATCACAATGCAGCAAATTTGAATATGTGTATATTCAAATATGCAGCAAATTTGAACAAAGCTATCATATGAGCTCATAAGCCTGGAATACAGTTAGTCATGTTGACTACTTTTTATTGTCATTTTTAGAGCTTGAAAGCCCCTGGTCACCCTTCACCTTCATTATAAGGAAATGATCAGCTTGAACATCCTGCCTAAGATCTCGTGTTTGACAGAAGAAAGAAAATCATGCAGGTTTGGAACGACACGGGGATGAGGATGACGACAAAATTTTCACTTTCAGGTGAACAATCACAGTTTGATCCCCACTGCTGCATGGCGGATCACAAGACAACTCTTATTAATTCTATTCATCAGCCCTCTTCAAGCAGTCTCTCACCTTTATCTCTACCTGTACCTCGTCTGCTTTTTTCTGTCTGTCTGTATGAAATGTCTAGTCTTAAGATCAGAAGACAAGCAATAAGCAACATTTTCACCTTGTGTATGATGTTAATAAAAAAATTTGCGAGATATATCAAAGATAATGAACAATTAAAAGACTCTTTGGAGAGAAAAAATACTTGAAACCTTTCCTTGCAACTGATAAAAACAGTGAAATGCAATGCTTTGTATCATCGAAGGAGACAAATCTAATCTGAAACACTCAAATGCCCTCTAGACCCTTTAACCTTCATTCACAGGTGCTGCTGCTGCCCAGAACCGATAAATGATTTGATAAGTTAATGCCCCATTCAACCATTAAGCTTGTCATCTCGGTTTTACCTGCATATGATAGTAAAGGGTCTAGACCTTTCCCATTACATAAACGTAAGTAGAAATGGAGAGAGCGAGAAAGAGAGCACAGCAGAGGGGAAGAGAGAAAGGCACATTGATATTATTGGCTCTGACGCTCCCTTTTGTCTAGTCACATGAAACCATAAGAACTACATAACACCTGAGGAAAAAAGATGCAATAGCATCCAATTACGTCAGTGTCAGAGCTTGGAAATCGCTCCTGCTGCTCAACTGCACAGTGTCATGACAGCTTAGAGTTTTGTCCTGTAGGCATGAGAACTGGAGCAGAGCTTTCCTCTTCAGTCTCACACAACATGTGGGTAGATCCAGCACATGCTGACATATCTAAAGTCTAATGATAAGGAGGCCACAGAAGGAAGATTCCCTCAAGGAACGTGCGTTCAGTTTTCACTCCGTTTCACCGTTTATGAACACATCCACTTGTGTGGACATTTCAAAATGGGCTTTTTATACTCAGTAGCTGTGGCTGCTTGCATTCAGTGCAGCACTTCTTAGAAAATATTTACACTTGGTCACTTCATGCAAATCAGATTATGAACTGATTATGAAAATATCAAGTGTGAAAGCCATCCAAGATGCATTTAGCATCAAATCTCTTTCAGGTTAACTATTAGCTAAAGAATAAAGAATATTAACATGCTAAATGTAAAATGTTGGTACTATATGTATATGTTAAAGTCTCCCTCTTTTATCATAAACACATAAAACAACACTTATACTGTGCCGTTCAAAAGTTTGGGGTTATTAAGTTTTTTTTTTCTTTTGAAATAAATTAATATTTTTTATTCATCAAGGATGCATTAATTTGATCAAAAGTACCAATAAAGATGTTTAAATTGTTACAAAAAAGCATCAAAAAATACTGAAATAAAATTTCCACACAAATATTAAGCAGCACAACTGCTTTCACCAGTTAATAACAAATGATGATAATAAGAAATGTTTCTTGAGCACCAAATCAGCACATTAGATTGATTTCTGAAGGATCATGTGACATTAAAGAAAATCTAAAACACACACACACACACACACACACACACACACACATTAACTTTTGAATGCAAAGCATGCTGGAAACTAGAAATCCACTGCCTTTCACTTAAAGCAAGCAAAAATGATTAATTTACTTCCAACACAAATGGCTGGTTTCTTTTATTCAGTTTTTAAATCGATTCATATCGGTGAAATTGAGCTGTGACAACATGTTTTAAATTGATGCTATATTAGCTCATTGTAATTAAACAGATTTTTTAAGCGTTGAGTGAAAGTATGCAAAGCTAGTGTTAGTAAACACATTTTTGATAACAGTTCCTCAAATGCGCATTTAAACCAGTAAAGTAATGTAATGTAACAGCAAAACAGCTCATTGCCTCCAATACCAGAGCAAATAATCTGCCAGATCTCCAGTAATTCACACAGAAATAAACAATATCATGTATATGCAGTTCATTCAGTTCTGTACTGGGAGGTGGGTACAAATCAGGGCCCCTCCGACAAGTTATTGGAGAAAGATTAATGTAAACAAAGTATGCAGTCAATACACACTCTCTCTCTGTACGAGGAACCATTAGTTATCTTCAGTGTTCCTGGCATTATGGTCTCCTCAATGGCTATATGCCTCATTGCACTTAGTCAGGGTTGATGAGAATGAGCAATTTAAGGTACAACTGTGATACGGATGTTATGGCCACAGCGCACTGAACGCCCACTCTCCACCCGATCCTGATGAGACAAAGCGGCAGGCAGAGGAACACAGAGATGAGTCACAATCGCTGGATATACCGGTCCAGCATCAGGATCAAGGCCTGATCGACTGGCTCGAAGCCTCAACAACATTTATTCCTTCAGACAGTATGCTCACTTACAGACTCCTGGATGTACTGATCTGTGCACTTGGTTTATCTTTGAGAGTTTGAAGTTAGGCCGACTATCAGTAATTATAGAGTCTCATCTACATTGCAGCTTATTCTAAAAATGAAACTGGTGATACAACCATTTAATTTAAAGCAAGCAAATTATCAGTAGACTTCTGTTTTGTTTTTGTTTTTATTTATTGACAAAAAATACAGAATATGATTTAAAATGTAATTGAAATAACGGTAACACTTTACAAAAGGGTTCCATTAGCAACATCAGTTAATGCATTAACTAACCTAATAACAATGAGCAAGACAGCTCAGGTACAATACATAATATTAATAGATTATAATATAAGCAAAATTTATAAATTATGATATAAACAGCTTTTGATTTTAATAATGTATTAGTAAATGTTGAAATTCCAGTTTTCAGTGTCACATGATCACTCAGAAATCATTCTAATATGCTGATATGGAGCATTTCTTTTTGTTGAAAACAGTTCTGCTGCTTAATATTTCTTTGGAAACTGTGATACATTTTGTTCAGGACAGAAAGTTAAAAAGAACAGAATTTATTTGAAATAGAAATATTTGGTAACATGTAGTAGGACATGGTCAGCTGTATCTTATATAAAAATATAAATTGTTTCAGAAAACTTAAAGGAAGTCTAAAGTAGATGCATCAATTAGCTGAAATATACATAATGAGGACTATACAGTGCAAAAACTGAAACTATAATTAAAAAAAAAAAAAACATTAATGTGATAAAGACTTCTGGGAGGCCAGACTCCCTGCTGCAAGTTATCCTTCAAATTAGTCATCACCATCATTATTAACAAAAACAACAACTTTAAATGCATTTTGAGGATGTTGCTAAATCAGGCTGATTCCATTAAAGCACCAACTCCAGTGGTTTGGAAAGTGGGTCAAATTGAAGAACAGTCTCTACAAGATAGGAACTGTCGCAAGCTCTCCACCGCCAAAATATCAATTAATTTATCTATTGGCAGCCAGAAACCTGCTGAGCTGAATACTAATGTAGCCCACAGAGGGAGGGCACACGAAGGCACAGACCCAGAATTCCCAGGGCATCAGGATCACAGTAGCTGGTAAGCACTGCTGGAGCCAACGGCGATTTATACTTAGCTGCATTCACTGTGCAGGTGTGTGTTTGATTGCAGAATCTACACTCTTAAAAATAAAGGTGCTTCAAAAGGTTCTTCAAGCGATGCCATAGAAGAACCATTTTTGGTTCCACAAAGAACCATTCAGTCAAAGGTTCTTTAAAGAACCATCTCTTTCTTGCGTTTTTGTAATCTGAAGAACCTTATTTCGCCACAAAGAACCTTTTGTGAAACAGAAAGGTTCTTCAGATGTTAAAGGTTCTTTAAGGAACCATTTAGACAAAAAGGTTCTTCTATGGCATCGTGAAGCACCTTTATTTTTAAGAGTGTAAAGGTGGATCCTCCTCAGAGATTTAAAGTAGAGCATCTCTTCTTCAAAACCTGTTCTTTAATCGGGTCCCTGCACCCAGTGTGGCTTCTTTTGCAAGTCATCAAGCACAAACTCAGGAACGTACCACAACTTATAGAACTAATTATAAATAAATCTTTACTGGCAAACTTACAGCTGGGGACCAGCTTTGTAGTGTTTGGCATGCAATAAAGGGTTCTACCAGCCGCTGAGACAGCTATGTGCTTTTCAACTGTATCAAAAGTTTCTTACTTGCTATTTGATACTGTGAATCCTGCAAATGACAGATTGCCAGATAAACAGATCTGGAAAAATGTAGCATTACATCACTAGCTTAGTGAATGGGTGCCGTCAGAATGAGAGTCCAAACATTTGGTAAAAACATCACAGTAATCCACAAGTAATCCACAAATACTCTCATATCAAAATCAACCGACACATTTTTCACTTGTAAACATCTGTGCATATTTCTCTCCTGATTCAGACGAGATGACTTTTTCACTGAAGAAAGCAGTATTACGGATAGAGGACTCATATTTTTAGTTAAGCACATCTTAATGATGAATTTGCTTACAGCTTTTCACTTCACACACTAATGGACTGGAGTCGTGTGGATTACTCGGTTGCAATAAATATAGTAGATAGTTTTTAATAAATTAAATTTGTTCTGCAATAGAATGTCTTATATTTTAACTCAATTTGTATTTAAAATAAAAACATTTCAACTACATTTTAATTCAATTTAAATAGATTTTAATTATCATTATCATTTAATACTTATAATGAAAATAAGAGAAAAAAATATATGTATTCCTTTAAAGGAGATTAGGTTTAGTCTTTATGTTTTTGTTGATTCATGCTTAATCAATATATATTGTACAATGTTTGAATATTTGGTTGAATTTTTTCTTGTCAACTAAAATGCTATGTATCTAAATATTAACAAAAATTCTATGCCATATTAGTAAAACTGACTAAAATGAATGATTATGAATATGAATATGACATGCCAAAATATTAAATGTAAAAAAATTATCAAAAGACAAAAATTATGATTAAAGGTAAAATATATAAGCTTTTTGAATGAAATATCCAAAAACCACTAGAATGTTATATATTTTGTTGACTTGTGTACCAAAAGTATTTAAATCAATAGAAATCCACAATTTTAACCAGTTAAACAGTCTGTGTTTTTGCGTCGCCTATCAATGGCGTCATATATACCCTACCCTCGGTTGCTGGTAGAAACCATGGAAACACAGTGCAGTTCCTGAAAAAAATGTTTTAAAAGAATTAAAACTGACAATATCTAGCAAGCCACAGTTGTTAGTTTTTCACATTCGTGATAGACCACAATTATTCATTATCGTTTGCTGCAGGTTCTGTCGCTAAAGATAACATCAAGTAAAAATGAATGGTGAACACAATAACTCCCACGATTCCACACTCCGTCACTGTGCCATTGAGCTACGTCTTTGTTGTTGTTTTGAAGAAGCAACCCCTACCAGCAAAATGTACATATTGTGCCTTTGAAACAAAACACATTTCCTATGTCGATTAACTAGTGTAGCTCTTCCATTTGCTCCTGCTGAGGTCTCATCAGGGCCAGAAGAGCCGAGGGCAGCAGGAGGCATAAAGGTGCTTATTTATCCTCATGTCTAATTATGTCTTGTTCTTTGCTAAGCTGAACACTCAACGACCTTCAAAATGCTGAGACCTCACTAAGTGATCACTGTGTCAATACAGCACTCTGTGCAAACACAGGGGTGTTTACAGAGATGCAACAATTACAGATCACAAGACCCGGTTGTGTGCCATCAAGGATTTTCTCATAGATATGTTTGTACAGTATGTGGATAGTAGGGATCAGAGTCAGGAAAACTACTTTAAATTGTACCTTGCCAAGCTACATGTTAATCGTAATTTACAGTAGTTCAACTACAGTCAAGCTACAACCGTTTCAAAAAGTAGCTAACTACATTGACACGGCTTACTAGGGCAATATATTTTCAGTTCATGTAAATTGGCTAAATTGTTGTAATAATATTACAATATTACTGTTTTTACTTAATTTTTTTAAATAAAAAAGCTGCCTTGGTGAGCATGAGACATGACATTCAAAAACATTTAAAAAATCTCACCAACCCCAAACTTTTAAAAGATGCTGTATAGGGGACATAAAAAACCAAGCCATATAGAAGTTTTCTATTCTTTAGCTATGACTGCTCAATCATTTGAACCAAAATGAAAGGAAATGACAACACTTAACCATAAAATGTTTCTCAAGAGCAATGTTCCTCTCCGATTCTGTCACACATTTGTCATTGCGGCTGCTAGCATGTTAACTTAACATGCTGAATGCAAGTAGGACATGTTCCTGGATCGACAGTGCAGTTGGTTATGATAAAGCAGCAAGCAATAAATAAATAAATCTGAGTAATTGTCTCAATCAGCTACCAACAAGGGATAGGATATTTTGCTAATCGCTTTCCGGTGTAATGGAAGCCACCATCTTTGTTATTTACTTTAGATCAGGGCTGTCCAAACTCGGTCCTGGAGGGCCGGTGTCCTGCAGAGTTTAGCTCCAACCTGCCTCAACACACCTGACTGGAAGTTTCTATACCTAGCCGCGTTTTGTAGTTTTGGGCTAGTTTTGGGCTAGTTTTGAGTAGCAATTAGGCGGGTTGTGTTGTGAAAACCTGGCAACGCTTATTGACAGTGTAAGATGATTTATGATTAGCCGTGTCGGAAATCCAACCACGGATTGGCATGTTGTTATCTCAGAAACAGGCTCAGCCATCACATTGAATCAGGTAAACTGGTTATATATTTATGTTTCAGTATAATTACGCACGCTATACCAGGGGCGGTTCTAAACCCTTTTTAGGTGGGTTTCAGCCCCACTATCTGTCACCTTAGCCCCCCAAAACTATCTTAACGATCAGGCCAGTGCTGCTTCCTCGAGAAAGTTTTTCATTCTCACGTGTTTTAAGTCTTGTCAGTTTAAACATTAAAGTCATTTTAAGCAATTTAAGCCCAAGACATCTCAATGCGGTACTCAGGCACTGTGATAGAGCGTTTCTATGCGCACCGCTCACACACCTGAAGTGCACAAACAGATAGCCTTCTCAGACAGCAGGTGAATACCAGTGGCTGTCTTGACAAGTATCCTTGTAAGCACAGTCGGTTGTTTTAAGTGAAAGTAAACAGTAAAGAAAATATCAAATGTACATCAGTATAACGGATCCGTGCATTTCTTATGTAAATAATGTTAATCTCCACAAGTAATCCATATGACTCCAGTCCATCAGTTAACATCTTGTGAAGTGAAAATCTGCGTGTTCGTGTTTTTATGACGTATGGCCAGAAGTGACGGTTTAAAGTTAAGACTCCTTATTTATGGATTTGTTTCTTACAAGCATGCAGCTTTTGACTTTGCCAGATGGTAATTAATGGACTGAAGTCATGTGGATTACTTGTGGATTATTGTGATGTTTTTATCAGCTGTTTGGATTCTCATTCTGACGGCACCCATTCACTGCAGAGGATCCACTGGTGAGCAAGTGATGTAATGCCATGTTTCTCCAAATTTCTCTTCACCTCACACACAAACCTTGAACTTTCATTGTAACAGTGTAGCTAACAAAGAGCATTACTAGTAGAGCAGTACTAGTAATCCATCACTATGACTAACAGCTAAACATATACATTATCTGATTATATCAGTGCTGGTATTGTGAAAACACTCTTCAGAGAGGAACAATGTGTGCAGTTCAATTGGCAAGATTATTAAAGCCATCTTTTGAGTTTGGATTATCTTTAACAGGGAAAAACAACAACATTCTTACATTCAAGTCATGGAAAAGTCGATAAATTTAATGAATGTCTCGCTTCAGCGATAACAACAGAACAATGGAGAAGGCTGACTGAGCGCTAGAGTCCAAATGTCTCAGTGTTTTCTGCTATTGAGCTTATACTGTTGCGTTTTACTGCGCTCACTAACTTCTGAGCTGTGAGAAATCAGCCAATTTTTGGTGAACAGGCACCACAAAACAGGTCGATTAAAAACTGTAATCATAAAACACCAGGGGTTTTCAGAAAACAATGAAAAAATTGTATATGTCAGTGCAGTGCAGTTCTTTCAAACCTGTAAGAAGTGAAAGAATGAACTAGTGACAGACCCATCCAAAGTTAAAACTAATATCAAGCAAATAAAATAAAACACACATATGTGTACAGTGTGAACACAGTAAAGGGCAATAAATTATTTAGCACAGGTCTCAAAATCAGGATAGTACATATTACCAAAACAATATATTACCTTAACATTTCAACATTTTTATTTATTTATATTTACAAGGACAATGTGTATAGACCTAAGTACCTAATCTCTATGAAATATGACTTGAATGCATCACACATCACAAATATCAGAGATGTGTGCAATCAGAATTTAATTAAGAATGGCTTTCAATTCTAATTCAATCCTGAAATTGAACTTATGTAGCAAACAGAATGTAAAATTGTGTTTTGAGTTTAAAGGAAGTATAGTTTTTAATAATACATTTTTACATTCTTTTGAACTAATTCCAGTATGATTTACCCATAAACACGCAGCATATGAATACATTTCCATGAGTTGATACATTTTAACATCAAAATATGAACATATGAACGAATCAACATATGAATACATTTCCATTCTTTTTAATGGAAATGACCCATATTTCATTATATTTAATTAATTAACTTATATTTTATAGATGACAGTGGAGTGCATGTTTTAAAGGAAGACAGTGGAGTGCATGTTTGATGTTCATGAAGAAAAAATAAGGCATTTTGTGGTGCTGTAATTCTGTGGTTCAAAATTAAAATTTGTAAATTGTTTTTACAGTATTACTTCAGATTAGTTTAGATATACAGTCTATATGTCTAATCAGTAAGAATATATATATATATATACATATATATATACATA
>NW_015553403.1:275359-308349 GCF_001515605.1 Sinocyclocheilus anshuiensis
TAAATTCTGAATTATGCACAACCCTTACAAAGTATTTGGACTCTCACAATATGAAGTTGCATCACATGCGGATCTTAAAAGTACATAAATTGATCTATATAGTTGTTGACGGATAACATCTGTGAGTGTGTGTGTGTGTGTGCTTCATTGTTATCTTACAGTGTTTTCCTGTGCCGCCAAGAGCAGCTCTTCATAATAAAGAAGTTGATCTACTTCAAAGCAATCACTGGGCCTCTCCACCAGCTGGATCAGAGCCTGTCTGATGCTCTCTTCACTCTCCTGCCTCTGTCTGGCCTGCTTCAGATAGTCATAGACCTTCAGGAATACCTCCTCTCCTAGCTTCCGACACACCGACCTAAAAGACCAAATTTGAAATTACAATTAAATAAGTTAAAATAGCCTAGTTCACATTTATGAAGGACTTGCAAAAGTCTCAAGGCTCAAAAGCATGGAGATTTCTGGAGTTCCTGTTCTACATGTATCCTACAGCATTCAGTCTCTCAACACTGTAGGACAAGTGGATGCATCCAAGTGGGACCTCCTGTAAAAACCGCCCCCTGACAGGTGTTGGGTATGTGAGCAGGCATTGTGAATCACATCCTCATCTCAATGTGATCTCTACTGGCACCTTTGGACCCCTCAGCAAGAGCAGAACAGCCCATCTCTCACACACACACACACACACACACACAAACACACACACACCATGCATAAGGTGAAATATGTCCACAGCTGACAGACCAAAAACTCTTTCCTTTTCCTTCAAACCGAGTTAAAAATATGTAATGCTATATTTAATGCTATTATGTAATGCTATTGTGAATATGTCCATTTAGTGTGAGATATCTGAATGATTTATGAGTTGATGTAAGTGTTGAGAAAGATGGAAATTTTAATTTCTTTCTCAAAATTGATAGTCTAGAGATCGAAGGGACAGTACAGCAGTAACGGTCCAACCGAACTCAACAGTGAAGGTCAGATAACAGAAGAAAAGGTCATTCATTCCATCTTGGTATATCAGGAATTGCCATTCTTATGAGGGACAGAGCCACAGAAATCAGGTTTCTTCTTGTCTAAGGAACTAAATTGATTTGGAGTTTCCAAGACAGAGCGTTTCATACTTGTTCTGGACAATGTAACATATGTGTGAAAAGCTGAGAGTGAATGATGGATTGCTGGCCGCAGTAGCTCAGAGGTTTCTGCTGCGATATCATCTGAGAGGGTTCAACCTTACAAGGTTTGGGCTACTTTCACTCAGCAACCAAAAGCCAAAGTAATGCCATCAGGTAGAGGATGTAGAAAGAACAAGAAATGAAAGAGACAGCTGGAAGACATGAACAATATCCCCCTTAAAAAGCCAATTAAACGAAACACAAGGGGTCCAGATGAAGTAGTGTCTTTCTTTTTGTGCCAGTCCATCTGTAGAACATCTCTAAGCTTAAAAAAGTTCAGAACTACAGGAGCAGCATCTTTAGTCACTGAGGCCTTGTACTAATGTGACCGTTGTTAAATGAATTATTATATGGTATCGCTTTCTAGTCCCTTTGTAAAGTAAAGTACTGTACAAATCATCTCAATCTATACTGTCTTGGTGTTATTGCTAAAGCTAACAAAAGCAGAGTCTTCTGACAGTATAAAGAACTGTGACAGTGATCTGGCTTTTTAAACACCACCCAAAAAAAATAGAATAAAATGAAAATCTCTCAACAGGTTAACTCTTTTTAACAAGTACACTGATCTGTATGATTCAGCTGGGCACTTACAAAGAAATATGACTAGTGTGGTTGTTTTTGAGACTAGCAACCAAGGGCATAACATATACAATTAAGATAGCATGAATGATACAATGTTTAGTTTGACCAAACTATCAAAATGGATGAACCCACACAGCCTTGGAATTTTGAAATGTACACTGAAAAAACAGAAACAACTGTCACTCAGAAATTGCTAGTAAACTTCACAGACAATTACAAAGGAAAGTCAAGTAACACACTGAATTAAGCATGAGTATTTTCTTGTAAAACATACTCTAATAATCTTTTATTTATTTATTTATTTATTACAATTTAGATTTTTCTTTTCAAGTATTATAGCAAACATATCTAACTATCTATATGGAGCATACTTAAAATTAAATTAAATTATAGGCTTTATACACTATTTATATTCAGTGGAATTAAAAAGTCTAAAACCACACTGAAAACATGGGATTCAAATTCAATTTAAATATGGAAATAAACACTTAATGTTTTTAATTAAAAAATGTACATAAAAAGTACAGGAATGTACAAAATACTTTTCAATTTAGCTTTTCACTCACATATTTATGCTGGCAATATCATTTATAATGAAATGTGTTAAAATAGAAGTTATTCACTAGAGATCCCAGACTCAAATCAACATCCTTTATGAAAACAAGTGAACTCAAACTGTGTAATGCCTGTGGTACTTTTCAAATAAAAAGTATGAATGTTTCTCCTCATGCCAATGAGAAGAAAAATTAACCCTCAATGAAATCTGTGACTTTCAATTGTCAATTTTTATCTGAATCACCACACAGTCATTTCCTTTGACAGATCAAAATATTTTAATGGAAAAGACACCTCCTGTTGACAGTGTTATTGATAGTTTGAGAGCATTTTCCCCCCCAGTTTTGTTTTTGTCTTAACTTTACAGCCAAGGGCATGAGTAATATCATAAAAACAACAAGTTTATAACTGTGTAACTCAGCAAAACAGGACAAAAAGGGCATCATTAAAGAAATTAAAAGGTAGTCAGTACTTTTAATGTAAGGCAGAACTTATGAATGAATTATTGAAGAATGACAGCGTCTAGGAGAATGATGATTGAATATTAAAGAAACAGAATGTACTGTCTAATACAAGATCACAATGAAGTGCAGAGGTGACAAATGAGATTAGGAGCAGGTAGATGGGGTGAACCTGTCAAACATAAGGAGAGGGGGTGTTGAGAGGCATGTATCATTGAATAAGTGGAAAATGGCCAAAATGACGTTTGTGAGTCATTCTGATACATTTTTGCAGTTTGCGGTGGTTAAATCATATTTGCATATCTCTTGATGAAAAGATCTCAGAAAGCTGCTATGAAACTAGAAGCAGTTATTCAGGTAGAGAGAATCGCAATGACCAGATCCACACAGAATGTGCACTTTTTGTTTTCACATTTTCTGCATTGATCGTGGAGGGAAATCTATGAAATTATGTTCTAATTCATCTCAAACCTCACTGATGCTTTTGTGCCTTATAGAGCAAATCCTCACAGCCAACATCCAATGGCCTTCCAGTCTTCCCAGCTGAATGGAAGCCTTTAGGGAGGAACAACTTCCAATTAATGTCATTGGTACAGATTCTGTGTGGGTCTGGTCATGACATAACACATCTGTGCCGCCTTTTTCCTGAGTCTGATTTGTAAAAAGACAAACTCTATAGGCCCATGAGCCTAAAAGGGACCACTACAGTCTTTACAGAGAGAAAGTGACATGGAGTTAGAGAAATACTGAACTAATTAGCATGTGAATAGTAGATTTACCAATGATGAGCTGATAGGGTGTGGATTATTTCATTATTCCAGTTATAATCTGGATTGGATTTCCAGGGTCATTCCACAAAATAGATGCCATTTCTGGCCCTCATATACAAATGTGTAAATGTCAGTGTTGTTATACTAAAACAAAAACGAAATGAAGCTGGAAATATATCTATATATATTAGATGAAAAAGGTAAATGTAACTGAAAAATGTAAATAAAACTGAAATAAAATATGAAATATGAAAACAACTAAAATGACTAAATGAAAAACCGAAGCTAAAATGATAAAAGCATATTAATTTAATAACATTTAAATTAAAACAAAATATAAACATAAAAGCTAACTGAAATTTTAAATAAATACAAGTATATACTGCATATAATTCTAAAACACTGTAAATGATTATATTAGCAATGTGCCAAATTTTACATCTACAAAAATTCCAATAACAATAATTTCATATATGTATGTATGTATATAAACCCTGGTATTTTTTAAGTATTAAACAAATCCATAAATTTACATGACATCATCTCTTTTTATCACATCTATTAGTTATGTTTGTCAAAAGGGGGTGATATAAAAGGTCAATCCTTATACCATGATTTCATTTAGCAAACCGCTGATAAAAATGATACATGAAATATCAGTATTAAATTGTTTCTGTGAAGCACATTTTTATGATCTTGAGCAGAAGTCTTGTATTGCCAAATGAAACCTTTTGACCTTCTGAAGACATAATTTATCATATTTTAATAAAAACATTTTTCTGTCATGACAACTCTCGGAGGGATTGGCATGGTAATGTACATGACAATGTTAATGTATTTGGTCTTGGCGGAATAGATCTGCTACGCTGCTGCGGCAGAGCAAGTACAGAGACTTGCTACTGCCAATACATCCACAACATGCTGCTGTGAGCATGTAAGAAATATTGCTGCGGCAAATATAACATACATGAAATAACCCCATATAGTAGGGCTGCACAATTAATCGAATTTCTAATCGCAATTACAATTATGGATGCCACAATTACGTAATCGTTCAAAGCGGCAATTAATCTTTCAAAGTCCACTTCTGTTATTCTGCACGCTTAAGATAAGTTTTTTTTTTCTTTCTACATGTTATCTTAAGGGTTTTTTCATTGTTTTAGTATTAGTTTTAATATAACATTATAATACCATTCAATTTTTTATAATTTAAAGAAGAAACCAATCCGATGTATATTTGACATTTGAGGCTTAATACTATAGAAAAGCACTAAAGGTTTTTTAGTTAGAGTGTTTTCTTAATCGTTCAAAGTCCACTTCTGTTATTCTGCACGCTTAAGATAAGTTTTTTTTTCTTTCTACATGTTATCTTAAGGGTTTTTTCATTGTTTTAGTATTAGTTTTAATATAACATTATAATACCATTCAATTTTTTATAATTTAAAGAAGAAACCAATCCGATGTATATTTGACATTTGAGGCTTAATACTATAGAAAAGCACTAAAGGTTTTTTAGTTAGAGTGTTTTCAGCTTGTTTATTTTCATATAAAAATACGGCATGCAGTTGCATCAAACAATGGTATAAACATCATTCAATGTAAATTGTGATAATCTTAATTAATAATCGCAATTACAATTTCAAGGGAATAATCGACAATTATGATTTTTGTCATAATCGTGCAGCCCTACCATATAGCGTACATGATCACCTCGTAGCAGATCTATACAGGTGGAGCTGGGGAAGGTGGAGGGTTTCTGAAGCAAGCTGCAACTGCTACTGCAAGCACTAATCATATATTTGAATGTTGAGCAGCGAGCTCATTGGCTACCGATACAGGAGAGAACCAATCAGCTGTGCCATGTGATGATGTCATTAGATCAGATTGAGTAAGACCTATCGGACTGCGCCATCTAGAGTTTCATGCCAGAACTCTGTATATATTACTATAATGTTTAATATAGTAGAGAAACTTATTTTAAATGGTATAAACTGGCAAAGCATCCATTTCATAGAATGATCCTCCACTTTGGCTTTGCCAAACAAAACTATTACACAACCAACTGTACTGTTTTAAGTAAGATACAGTAAGATACCTGTTGTCACTACATCTCATTAGTTCTGTTATTGCTGTCTTAACATGATATAACAGGTCACCAGAGAGTGTCGACTGTCAACAGGGAAAGTTATGCCTGGAGGCTGACAGCAGTCATATTTTCAGTCATATCATACAGGTGTCAGGCCTGATGAACAGCAGACAGCTGCTAATGCTGAGGAATGGCAGGGCTGCGGTGGCATCAGCTCGGGCTTCAGTGAGCACAATCCTCCTGCCTGCTCAATCCTCTGCAGTAATGGGGACCGGGATATGAGCGTGTACGGTCTGGGATTAAATCGATTGTACCCCCTGCTCACTTCAGCGTGAGGTAATTGCTGTCTCCTTCTTTCCATGCTCCCCAGCGTTTCACTGTGACTCTGGAAGTTTGAGCACTCCAGCATGGTGAAATGGAGAGAGCAAATTATTTTACTTTATGAACTGCATGGAATATACGTATGATTTCATTTACAGTTATTTTAAAGTGGCCCAACATGAGGAGGTTATGGAAATGTCATAAACAATTAATAGTGAACACTATCGTTCAAAGGTTTGGGGTTTGTAAGACAGGATAAGGCTGCAATTGTGATCAAAAATAAAAGTAAATATTCTTACAATTTAAAATAATTTTAATATATTTTAAAATGGCATTTATAAAATGTATTTATTATTTAAAATTGTGACGCAAAGCAGACTTTTCAGCGTCATTACTCCAGTGTTCAGTGTCACATGATCCTTCAGATGTGATGCTCAAGAAACATTTCTTATTATTATCAATGTTGAAAACAGTTGTGTGGTTTAAAATTTCTGTGGAAACTGTGGATAGACTTTTGTCAAAAAGTAAATATTCTTACAATTTAAAATAATTTTTATATATTTTAAAATGGCATTTATAAATTGTATTTATTATTTAAAATTGTGACGCAAAGCAGACTTTTCAGCATCATTACTCCAGTGTTCAGTGTCACATGATCCTTCAGATGTGATGCTCAAGAAACATTTCTTATTATTATCAATGTTGAAAACAGTTGTGTGGTTTAAAATTTCTGTGGAAACTGTGGATAGACTTTTGTCAGGATTCTTTGGTGTAAAGTTCAAAAGAACAATTTATTTGAAATAGAACAAAACTACAAAACAATCTTGTGGTCAAAATTTTACATACACTTTGCAGTATCTGCAAAATGTTAATTATTTTACCAAAATAAGAGGGATTGTAAAAAAAAAAAAATGCATGCTATTTTTTTATTTAGTACTGACCTGAATAAGAAATTTTACATAAAAGACTTTTACGTATAATCCACAAGAGAAAATAATAGTTAATATTAATAGAAAAAATAAAATACTAAATTGAGATGCATTATAAACATCCTTTTTATAAAGGACAAAGATTAGTATGCTAGACATAACGTTTAAGACCTGGTAAAAGGAGAGCAAAAATAAAACTTTGTTTTTTTCTTATTTCCTAACTTTTCATAAAAAATTGGCACAGTTAGCACTTTTTATACATTTCACTATTTTTGGCAAACTTTTTAAAACTTTCCCTCAATAGTACATTCTGGCAAATGTAAAATTCTTTAAAATAATGAAAGTAACATAATAAAAATATACAAATAAAGCATACTAAAATTTTCAAAATCATCCTAAAGGACAGAAAAGTCACCCATATTATTATTTTGCTAAAAGTTTGCTCAGTTGAAAAGTTACTCAACTGAATAATCCAATTTACAGAGTAAGAGAATTTTACCTGTTCAGCACTAGAATCTGCCTGCACCTGCATATACAGTGGGTACGGAAAGTATTCAGACCCCCTTCAATTTTTCACTCTTTGTTATATTGCAGCCATTTGCTAAAATCATTTAAGTTAATTTTTTTTCCTCATTAATGTACACACAGCACCCCATATTGACAGAAAAACACAGAATTGTTGACATTTTTGCAGATTTATTAAAAAAGAAAAACTGAAATATCACATGGTCCTAAGTATTCAGACCCTTTGCTGTGACACACTTTCCGTACCCACTGTACCTTATTTTCTCCAAAAGAAAGAAATGGGAGCTGAGTGGAGCTGCTCAATAACTAAACTGAGATGCATTATAAACATCCTTTTTTATGAAGGACAAAGCTAAGTATGCTAGTCATAAAGTTTAAGACACAGTGAAAGGAGAGCAATCAGACCCCTCTGTTATTATGACTCACGACTTTGTCAAGAAGCCAGAAATAAAGACAATAATAACTGAGAGACCTTTGAGATCACAACGACCAGCCCTCTTCAAGGCTGTTGTCTCTAAGTCAATTTCAGACAGTGCTTTCATATAAGAGAGGCGTTTCTTTCTAAGTTGCCAAACTTGCTGCAAACACACGCACACACACTCACTCATATACATGCACATAGTCCATTTCCAGCTGATTAGTGGTGGTAATCAAGGCTGAGCTGCAATCAGCCCCCACTCCCAGCATGATAAACACAGCTCTCCACCCACCCCTCCACTTCCTGGCCAACTCCAGGCTCTTTCCTTTGCAATCACCACTCTCCATTCTTCTATAGAGAGCTCCCCAACCCCTGGGAACCTCCTCAACAACAAAAGCATAATGACTTAAGCAGCTACTGCTCTGGGCCGTTACATCGACAGCTCAGACATTTCTCAGCGGTACCGGTTCTCTGTGCTTGCTCTGATAAAAGAGGACCTATATCTCAGTGAATGTACGCTTCCTTCTGCAGCTTTGATCAGCTATTTCGAGAGGCTTAATGAGCTGCAGTCAACAAAGAGGTCCTACATAACGATCAACAGAAGACGCAAAACTGTACGTTAACAAGTTTGAGAGAACTCATGTGTCATGCAGAGATGAGCTAGGTGAAGGAGTGTTATCGTCATCAATCGATCACATCAAACAACATCATCTACAGAACACGCTTTTGTTTTCAGATACACCCTTGAGTGCTGTCTTCGAGTTATTCCCCAAATGCACATACTTTATGATGTACTGAAATCTAAAGAGCACAATGAAAGCATTTTTACTGTCAAAAGGGCTGACTCAAGATGATGATCTCACATCTGACAAGTGACTTTTAGAGGAAATGAATTTGCTTAAAATAAAATCCAAATGAGCTGATACATGCATGCATCTGTAGGAGGCATAAACCCAGAATAAGATTAAAAGCATCCGTTGCTTTCGAGGTCAAGGTTTTGACATGAAAATTTACAGAAATTAAATTAATCACACATTCAGTGACAGTCTAATAGTTATAGTCTGATAACATCTGGTGATACTGGTGACCCAGTATTATGTGTCCTTGGAAAGAGCAGGATGCTCAAGAAGTATGGGTGACTCTTCAGTGAGGGGCACTTATGACTAGTCGTGTTATTTTGAACTAAAACTAAAATGATTTATATTGTTTTTGTTAATGGAAATAAAGGTAACATTCCGTAAAATTGAAAAACTACAAAAAAAAAAATATTTGAAACGTTGCCTTGGCAACTAACTTAAAAACGCTTAATTTTAAAATAAGTTTAAATTTAAAAAAGTTTAAGTTGAAGTAATAAAACTGAAATAAATATAAATTAAAGCAAAACAGAAATGTAAAAAACGAATAAAAAGGCAAAAGCACACAAAAAAATTATAGAATTGAAACAGAAAAACTACAAATATTAAAAATTCAAAATACTAATAAATACTACATTAGTATATAAATACCTAAATAAAGATGATTTCTTAAAAACTAAACCTTCAAGCTATGTTTCATGTGCACAGCAAGTTAGCTAGCAGTCAATTCAATTCAATTAAAAAAAAAGTAAAATAAATGGGTAGTTGGTAATGACACATAATAAATCTACTCTCAGTTTATAATGAAAATATTTCACTGGTTATCAAACAGTCACTCCTTTACCCTGGCAGAGAAGTGATCTCCTGTCACTTCTCTTTGCACATGGAAAATATCAATTTATCTCTAAAATAAAACAAAAAATTAAACTGATCTTTTTTTCTTATTTTCTAACTTAGTAGAAGTTACACTTGGCACAGTAAGCACTTTTTATAGATTTCACTGTTTTGGGCAAACTTTTTAAAACTTCCCCTCAAAAGTCAATTCTGGCAAATTTACCTTTCCGTATTCTATTCTTTAATAGTATTTTGAATCTTCTTTAAAATGATTAAAGAAACATAATAAAAATATTATGGTACAGTATGGTATGGAATCAAAAGGTAAAGTATGGAACATTAGGGCAGGAGTTTTAAAACTGGGGTCCAGAGACCTCCAGGTGGGCCGCAAGACAGTGCTAGGGAGTCAGTGAGAAAATTCTGAAAAAAAGATTATAATAATATCAAAAAAGTTAAGTTAAAATTGACCAGTTTTATTCTATTGACAGCCATTGAAACAACGATGCTGTTTTGTACATCTATTGTATAAATACTCTGATGGTCTCTTGGGAAAAAAAACGTATTTTCCAGATAATATTTATATGGTTATTATTTTTGATATTTCTCACTGTACAGCATAATTCTATCTTTGTCAAAGTCTATATGCTCACCAGGGCTGCATTTAGTGGATCAAAAATACAGTAAAAACTGTAATATTGTGATATATTATTACAATTCAAAATAACTGTTTTCTATTTTAATACATTTTAAAATGTAATTTATTCCTGTGAAACAAAGCTGAATTTTCAGCATTATCACTCCAGTCTTCAGTCACATTAGCTTTCAGAAATAATTCTAATATGCTAATATCCTGCTCAGTTATTATCAATTACTGGTGCTCAATTGTTAGTAATGATTAATCTGAATTTTCAGCAGCCATTATTCCAGTCTTCAGTGTCACATGATTCATTCTAATATGATCTGGCCCTCAAGAAACATTTCTTAACAATATCAATGTTGAAAACATTTGTGCTGCGTAATACTGTACAGTTTTCAGGTTTCTGTGAATATATAAAGTTAAAAAGAACAGCATTTATTTGAAACAGAAATTTGTTGTAACACTGTAAATGTCTTTACTGTCACTTTTGATCAGTTTAATGCATCCTTGCTGAAGTATTAAAAAAAAATCATCTGACTGACCCAACTTTTGCAGGGAATAATTTGTTGCTCTTGTAGAGATAATACAGACAGTGAAGAGGAGAAGAGAATTAGTTCTACAACATAGGAAATAAGAAACGAAGCTGAAGGTATCTATACAGAAGATGACAGAGACGAAGTCCTGAGGAAATATGGAAAAGCATCTGTGTACAATAACCTGAAAAATAGTAAATTGGCTTTATGTATCATAAATGACATTCCAAGCAGAACCTCATATTAAAATGTACCTAGATAAACACACCACAGGGAGGAGTCACCAGGATTATTGGGTTACTAACACAGCAGGAGCAGTTATTAATATACACAACAGTGTACAAAAAGACCAATAAATATGCATTTTTGTGCTTTCAGACATTTGTTCATGTTTGGAAATGCTGCCCAGAGGCCTCTAAATTTAATTTTGAATTCATATAATGCTCATATAATGTTCATACCATTCTCATATAATGCTTGAATTGAATCACACATAGAACAGTGATATACAAAAATGAAATTTGTACTAGAATCAGATATAGCAAGTCAATGCAATTAAAAAAAACCTGAAACAAAAAGAAATGACAAAGCCATTGAAGTGCTAAATGATCACTGCTACAGCAATTAAGAACCAATGCTACTGTCTTGATTACATTTTTCAAATGCATGCTATTCATCAGTGATGCACTTTGCCCATGTTTGCGGCCTGCTGATACAGCTATTGTACTATTTCTAATAAACCATCAAAGGAGTTCAGAGTCTGGCTCATGCTGGTTTTAGCTGTGAGCCACACAACTAAATGGCCCTGTGAAAATCAGACTCGGGCTTTAGGAATGAAAGAGATGCAGGATGGGGTTTTTTGAGCCTCTGGAGCAAGAAAAGCAGAATATGCTGATTGCATTAGCAGGTCGATTATATCAGAAGTGACATGCTAGCTGGTCTTTAATGGGGCTGGTAAAGCAAAATATCTGCTTTGAACAGGTCAACACTTCTTGGTCTTATTGTGCTAGGAGACAGACAATTTATACATTATAGAAACACAGAGAAACTTCATAAATCAACACAGCTTTATCTAGGATAGAATCTCCATAAAAATGCTTCTAAGCATGTAGGTCAATGCAATTATTAGTGAATAATACCCATTTTGAGGTGCCTGGGGAATGAGAGAAACTCTTAGAGAGGTGATGGCTGTGAACAGGTCAAGGATGGCACACTTACTCTCTCATGCGCTGTATTCTGCCCTCAGCCATGGAGGTATTGATGCTACTCACTCCCAGAGAACCCAGCTGATGCTTCTGTTCCTCTGCTTCAGCTCCTGAAACACAAGGACAGTGCATATACAATATCAGATAACCGTTTGGACCAACTTGACTGAATTTATGTGTCTTTTGACATGACATCTTATGCTAAAATGCTTGAAATTTGTGTACTAATATAAATTGGCCTATACATTAGATACACAGTATTAAATAAATATATAATTAAATAAATATATTTTAGTCTACTGCTCAAAAGAATTTCTATTTCACCAAAAATTCTGTTTCAAATAAATGATGTTCTTTTAACTTTCTATTCATCAAAAAATTCAGAAAAAAAGAAAAAATTTTTTATTAAGCAGCACAACTGTTTTTAACATTGATAATAATAAGAAATGTTTCTTGAGCAGCAAATCAGCATATTATAATGATTTCTGAAGGATCACGTGATACTAAAGACTGGAGTAATGATGCTAAAGCTTCGTGAGCTGTGCATCACAGGAATAAATTACATTTTAAAACAAAACAATCTGTTTATCTTATTTTACATTTTAATATCTCACAATATTACTGTTTTAACTGTATTTTTTATCAAATAAATGCACCCTTATGCTCAAGCAAATTCTTTTAAAATCAATTTTAAAAATCTTACCAACCCCAAACCTTTGAACAGTAATGCATGTACAGTATATATACACACACACAAGTGAGGGGTCTGAGTCCAAAGGATGTGGCCTTTTTGATTCAGTTTATCACACAGAGAAATAAAGTACAGCTCTATGCTGCCTATGATGCAGGAAAGCAGGAGAATAATAATAATAAAAAGAAAACCATAAACAAACAAAACAGTGCATCTACTACAGTGCAATAAATAAATCTGCACAAATGTTTCAGGTTTATTATAAATGTTCATGAGTAAGTCTCTAATTAAAAGGCCTTTTTATGGCAGAATATTATAGAGCCTACGACTTGCTTGACATTGTAGCTATTAGAGAATAACAAAGGACAGATATTTTACATAAATAAATACATAAATCAAATGGTTAGTTCAAGTTTTAGCTACACTTTTATGTAGGCTAGTGCTGAATTAAGTCAGAGATGTGATAGTGGAGCTCAAGCAGAAAGCTGCATTTCTGAGCTGTCAGCCACAGTGACGTGCATTACGGTTCACCAAGCCAAACCAGATTGTGTGTGTGTGTGTGTGTGTGCGTTTCACCAGGTGAAGAGGGAACACAGAAATCATGTGTCAGACCACCCTGTGTATTGTGTTGAGTACTACAGTATATGTCAAATATGTGTTTGTATGTATAATGTCACTGCTGATCTTTTAGCAGCATAATCAGTAGATGAATAAAAAAATAATAATTAAAAGTACACATAAATCCATCTTTTAAACTGCAGTTTAGTCAGATAGTTCAAGATGAATGCTCCACCTGAAATCTACTGCTACTCACTTTGAACCAAACAACTATTATTTCCTCTCCATTTTTCTATCTATACTTTTTCTTATGGCTGAGCAAATCTGACATTCATTGTGTTGACAAGGTGGTTGGAGAAAGAAAGAAGATAAGGTTAGAAAAGTGTTCCTTCTCTTACCGATGCCAAAAGACCAATCCTGGTCTGGCCATTTGTCTGAATAACAGGCTTTGACAAAAGCTATCGAGAAATGAAGATATCAGCATGCATGAACACATTCACAAATAAATGCTAACTCAAGCTGATATATACAAACACTCATTCACAATGTTCTCAAAAAGCAAAGACACTTAGAAATGTATGAATGCCATTGCATTTGATAATAATACCAAGCAGAATATAAAGAAATGCACAAGCATACTTTTCAAACAAAACATTTCACAAAAGGTTTTAAATGACACAAAAATAGATTAAGGTGCCAAAAAATAAATAAATAAACAAATAAAATATTTATTATGGGTTAATAAATTTGCACATTCAGTGTGATATTTGTCTAGATAGAATGTGTTAATTTTTAGAAGGGAAAAATAGTCAGGGATTGATGTGGTCCAAAATGGCAGTTTATGTAAAGCATTTGAAACCTAAGAAGGTGAAATAAGCCAGGAAAGAAACTGAGAGCTGGACATAAATACTCTAGTTCTGTCGATGAGGAAATGCACAGAACTTATCAGATGTGGTCAGGGCCTGTAAATAGCCTCACGTGAATTACCTAATCAATGTCACCATGGCTTCAAGTGGCAGACATACAGGCTTCCTGACATTCTCACCTCAGAGTCATCAGGAACAAGAAAAAAATCCTCAGCATCACACACTGAGAGGGGTGAAACTGGCAAATTGGTCATTCATTCTACGTGTATGGAGCTAAATGAGCATGCTCACATGTCTTTAGAAGAATGTATCATTTTTACAGGCCCGTGACCTTTAATAAGCCGTTTTGTGTCTGCTCACTGACCTCTCATGTAATTAGCCAGTCACTATTGGAGAAAGATGTTATATATCTCACACTGTTAATGGAGTGTACCTGCCGGTGGGTTTGTATTGGTACACAGGCCTATCCCCCCCAAAAATGTGATAGATTTGGTGGATTAATCTTCGATTTATGCATTTACCTGTGTGGAATGACTGGGCAAATAAGATCATATAAATACTCACCAACCAAGTCACCATCCAGAACATCCTTCATGTGTCTGATCATGGCCTCCAGGTCACTGTCCTGTGACACACAAGGACACACAAGAAGGGCACACGTTCAGGCTGAAACACACCATATGTTCCCTCTGGCCTACATATAGAGACATTATAATATTAGTGGAAATTATAGGGTTGAGAGGGTGCCTTCTTCTGTTTAGATCAACTCCCTAATTTCAGTCTAGCCACACAGGGGTCCTGAAATACAGGTCCTGTAAACACCATTCCAGATCAATGGGTCTCCTATTTGAAATGATAACATGACCTGGAGAGAGGAATTGGCACCATGATAAAGGCAACCTGAGGGGTTTTATACTCCCTTGAGACATTCACCTTGTTAAGATGAAAGCCTCTAGGATAGACTGAATGAGTCTGAAGCAGGGCTAAAGGTACATCAGCAACATAATAAGGTGCAATTTTGCCCTTTATGGACTTTTAGAAAACAATCTCTCCTAAAATATATTCACAATCTTACCATTTTTAAAAATCATCTAGTCAAAATGCCCAAAAGTACATATATATTCAAAGGATTTTTTTTTCTCGCGAAACATCATCATCATTTTCCATCAAAACATAATTTCCACCACATCTCACTTACAACAGTTTTGAAATAAAATAAAACTCACTATTATTATTACTATTATTATACATTTTGATTGAAAATTGTGCACAATTACAATTATCACAGTTTTACACAAGATGACCTCTTTTTTTAACAAACATTCATCACACCAGATTTTTTTTTTCATTTTTGCAAAACATTATTAATATTTCATCATGAAATTTACAACAGTTTTGAAATAAAATAAACCCCACAACCATTAATTATTGAAATTATTAAAATGAATTAAATTATGTAAAATTTATAAAAGTAAATAAAAGTATTATTATTATATATTTTACAGTTAGATTGAAAATTATACACAAGTATAATTGCCACAATTTTATACTTATAACTAAGACTTTTTTGTATGTAAAATGTAAAAGTTAACAAACCATTTTTAACAAATGAAATATGGAAATGTTTATAATGTTTATATATTTATAAATATTTCACTCTATGTTTAGACTATTATAGTTTGAAAAATGCAATAGTTTTTTTTATGCTGGATTTCATATTTTAATATTAAAGGTCTGGATCTGGGACATGGATAAAACAATAAAAATATATACATAAAAATGCATTTGAAAAGAAGCAAAAATAAAAGTGCCAGCGGATGATGAAACACAATATTGTGAACGGGAAAACCATATTCAAACTGCAATTGGTTTGCAGAAAGCAGGACCTAGTTTATTGTGAATAAGACAGAAGTACAGAAGGTAGACCTTTGGGCAGTTCAAGGGTATCAAGCCCTCTGTGCAAAGCATTGAAATGAGAAAAGAAAAAAAATACTGGAGCAGAAGGACTGGCTATGTATTATTCTGCTATTTACAAAATGCAATACTCCTATCCTCAGTTCCAGGGAATCTCAGCCGGCCACGGCTGGCAGCACAAACATCGCCACTCCACTCTTACTGTGAGCCAGCTAATTATCAAATATCCACTGGGGCAGAAGTCTATTCCACTCTCTTCTTTGGTTTCATACTTATACCATCACGGTTCTGAGTTTTTTTTTCTTTTCTCCCTCTCAATGGTGACAAATAGTTTTAATGTATCTCGGCTGGCCTGATCGAATCGTGCAGAAGCCTGGTATTGGATTGCCGCTTTAAGAGTCTGCTAAGGTGCATAGATGAGCCCCTGGCTTTTTCGCATCTGATCTGAACATATGTGTTTGCTGTTGTGCTGTTAAACTCAAGCACTTCCAAGTATTTGTAATAATGAGTTTGAGCTTGGCTGAGAAACCCTCTATGGGCAAAATGCATTTGCATAATGCAGACTATAATACCGCAGACAAGAGGTATCCTATTATCTGTACATTAACAATTACCTGTGGACTTGAGTACATGTAAGATATGACTGAATTTATCTTATTCCATGCTTCATAAACAGATGAACCTGTCAATGTGGGCTTATTAAGACTTGAGAGTGTCTTTCAGTTTAGTGTGTGAATAAATCTAAAAGATACTGGAAGGGAAAAGAGGATACTTGAGGAATATCAAACCAAAAGTGTCCTTGAGCACAGGAGGAGATATGGCATTAGCATATGGCTTGTTGATGCAGTTTTCATGTTCAGATGCATACTGTATGAATGCATAAAGGAAAGTGTAAGTAATTGGTCACCATTTAAAAAAACATTTTGCCTACCCTAGTTCAACAGAAGTGGTTGCAATGCAACAAATTAATGTTTAAAAGTACATACTGTATATTAAATCTTTAAATTAATGTGTGGTCATAAAAGCTGAATGCGTAATAAACGGTAATAATAATTATGATAATAATATCAAATATGAAAACAATTATCAAAATGCTATTTAAAATTGTTTTATATGAAGTCCAGCATGTTACGTCACAGCAAATGCCAATGTCACAATAGTACTTAATGTCAACTACACTCATACTCACCATATATATCAAAAGCTGCGTCCCAAATGATGCACGATACACTGTGTACTTATACACTATGTACTTATGCACTATGTACTCAACCATGCAGAGTATGAATTATATAAGGTTATTCTGTCATTCATAATCGGAGTCTGATAGCCCCTCCTCCTTCGCGAGACAGTTGAGTGCATGAAGTGTCCAACATTCCGCACTTCGTTTTTTCGGTTATTTAAATGCATCATCCGGGTATTTAAAGTGCACCTTTTCTTTTTGGAATTTTCAGTGTGAACGCACTACTCGCAGTATTTATACAAAAAAATGCAATAGAATAGTGCAAAAGTACGCGATTTGGAACACACATTTACTGTAGGCTGTTTACGGTTGCCAAGCAATGCAGCCACTTCCCTCCCCCTTCGCTACGTAATTAAAGCTGCGACAGTTGAGTGAATGAAGTGTCCAACATTCCACACTTCGTTTTTTTTGGTTAAGTGCATTATCCTGGTATTTAAAGTGCACTTTTTCTTTTTGGAATTTTCAGTGTGAACGCACTACTCGCACTATTTATACTACAAAACGTCATAGAATAGAGCATAAGTACGCGATTTGGGACGCACCTAAAGACTAGAATACCCAAGACGTGTCACTCGTATAGTTTTGAATGGGGTAAAATGCAACGCTCAATATGGCCGCTCTATAGAACGAAGCCCCGCCTTCTGAGTAAAAGAGCCAGTCGCTAATCAGTAAAGTCAGCGCATCACAGCAGCTGCCGTTAGAAGTCCCGGTTGCTATAGAAACAGTCAGAGTTCTGAGACGTGCGCTCAGGACTGCGCATGCGCACTGGCTGGTCTAGCCTGAAAAATAGGCTTTTTTAAAACACTCTTTGAGCAAAAGAAACAACATTTATGAGACAGTTGTTGTCCGATTTCATTGGTGATTTCAAATATGAATTTTAAGCTTGGCGAACAGTTTTGGAGAAATTGATGTTTCCCCATTCAAAGAGATAGGAACTGCACTTGCATGCCCGAGAGGCGTTTCAAAGATGGCCGCCGAGTGACATAACTTGCCTTAAAGGGGTCATCGGATGCCCATTTTCCACAAGTTTATCTGATTCTTTAGGGTCTTAATGAAAAGTCTATAACATACCTTGGATAAAAATTCTCAATGGTAGTGTAAAAAACACCCTTTTTACGCAGTCAAAATCAGCTCTGTTTTCAGCATGCTGTTCTAGTCCATGTCGCTTTAAATGCTAATGAGCTCTACTGACCCCACCCCTCTCTTCCGTGGGGTGACGAGCAGACTGTAAACTTCAGCCGCGAAACTTGCTAACTAGCACATATTAAGAAAGGCGATTTCCAAAGATTCATAAAAAACCCTTATACTCACTTCTTCTATAGATGAAGCTGGATCATGAATGATTAGTGCGAACATAAACGCATTTAGGCAGATCGGGGATCGGCGCATTCCCTTCAAAAACGAAATTAAACGTTAATCCTCTGCGTATTCAGTGGCTCAGATGTCGGGAGTAAATGACGACTGCTATGTTCATTATTACATCCAGCAACAGAACACCTCAATCGCTTAATCTGAGAGACATTCTTGTCTTCCCCTGCACCAGAGTCGACTCAATGGTGGACAGCTCTCAGCTCCCTCAGTGCGGGTCTAAGGTAAGACGGACTTGTCAATCAACTATTGTGGGAGCGGCCTGTGCAGAACTACGTCATTCTGACAGGAATCTCAGAACAGCCTGATTTGAGAAAGGGGATTTTAAAATAGGGATTTAAAAAAAAAAAGCACTGGGTGGATTTTTATCATTATAGGGTGGATGTGTACACACACTGCCAACACACATTTATGTTCAAACAACAACAAAAGTGAATTTTGCATCCGATGACCCCTTTAAAGGGACTTTGATATATATACATTAGCGTTCAGAAGTTTGGGATTGGTAAGATTTTTTAACGTATTGGAAGAAAGATGTCATTAATGCACAGCAAGGCTGCATTTATTTGATCAAAAATACAGTAAAAACAGTAGTATTGTGAAATATTATAAAATAAAATAAAAACTGTTTACTTTTTAAAAATGTTAAAGGGGTCATATGATGCGATTTCAATTTTTCCTTTCTCTTTGGAGTGTTACAAGCTCTTGGTGCATAAAGAAGATCTGTAAAGTTGCAAATCCAAAGCCCTTTAAATATCCCATATATATATATATATATATATATATATATATATATATATATACACGAGTATATTAACCATACATAATATATCCTAATCCTAAAATACATTCACACTCTAACTATTTGTAAAAAATCTAGTAAAAATTTCCAAAAGTACATATCCATTCATCACAGGATTTTTTTTTTCATTCTTGAGAAACATCATGAACATTTCCATCCAAAGATAATTTTCACCACATCTCATTTACAACATTTTTGAAATAAAATAAACACACTATACTTTTACATGATCATTCAGAAAGCATTCAAATATGCTGATTTGGTTGTCAAGTAGCATTTGTTATTATCATCAATGTTTTTACTATTATTGTTATTTTTGTGGAAATTTAGTTTATTCATTTATTTATTGAGGATTCTTTGATGAATAAAAAGTTCAAAAGAACAGCATTTCTTATTTGAAACAGAAAAAATTTGTAACATTATAAATGTCTTTAATGTCACTTTTGATCAATTGAATGCATCCTTGCTGAATAAAAGTAT
Source organism: Sinocyclocheilus anshuiensis (assembly GCF_001515605.1). Classification (NCBI taxonomy): domain Eukaryota; kingdom Metazoa; phylum Chordata; class Actinopteri; order Cypriniformes; family Cyprinidae; genus Sinocyclocheilus; species Sinocyclocheilus anshuiensis. The sequence continues at coordinate 295,164 of NW_015553403.1, forward strand.
TCATTACTTTCATATTCTATTTTTAGCTTAATTTGTATAGCTTCAAGAAAAAAAGTGTATATCTCACACTGTAAATTTCTCTGAACTATTTTGTTTTAGTTTTTAGTTTTGCTGACAAGACAAAAACTCTAATTACAGTGTGTACAAGATTGAGGCAGCACAGAGTTAAATCAATCACACAGTCACACAAGCTGATTGACAAAAGCTTCTCTCGGGCGGTGGATCTCTCCTCACCTGTCCACATGTCTGACAGGAAGGGTCTGTGGGGAGATTATCCTCGGAGTCTTCCTCTCCATCTGAATCTTCCTCCGAGCATGACTCAAATTCATCCACGGAGTAAAATGCCTCTGCCGCCTGAGGATCCTCTGGGATTGCTGAAACGATTTAAAAAAAGGCAAAGATTTAACCGATACTCTGAATTGTTGAGCAATGTTTTGATATGACAGTTAGCCTCTATCATTAACACTTAACATTTTCTGCTTGATGGCACTAGGACAATGTGAATGGATCTCTGCCAGTTTCATCTCTGACAACAGAATATCTCTACACTGAACACGTGTGAACAAATGAACACCGACAACCTCTATCACACACACACACACGGGTTCCTGGGCCTGCGACCAAGACGATTACACAGTTTCATGCCTCTGATTCTATTAGACAGCTGCCAGCGACTGGACCTTTACAATCGGAGACACAAAGATGGCAGGAGAGATGGAGGGAGCGAGAGGAGGGCGTTAGACTGTACTTTACTCTGAGGGATTTCCATTTCACTATCTCAACAGTTTAATTTTCTTATGTAGAGCTCTCCATCTGAGATCTATGCACATTTACACCTGCATTCCACGAACAGACCAAGACCAACAACCAGGCATAAAATTCCCACCAAAGTGCAAAAAGGACAGAAGCCATTTATTACCAAGAGGTCGTGGTTTGGCTGGTTAGCACGCTTCAGTTAGCCCCTGCTGGTAGATGTTGTAACTGCACAACAATCTGGCAGCAAAAAGCATCTTTCTTTATGGACAGCCATGTATTCTGATTAAATATATATATATTGCCGTTTTTTTTGTGAGTTAATAACCTGAAAGGCTAATGTCCTACCACACCATGCTCTATTTTTCAATCCTGTCTAATCTAGTAAATTGCTGCGCCCCAAAGAAAGTGCAACCTGCAATTTAGAATTAAAGAAAAGAGCTCTGAGAACACATTTACAACAGCTCTGTTTTATCCAGTAAAGACGATTAGTCATGACAAAGAGCAGAAAGTGCATTCTACTGGATCACTGTGCAGGAAGCTTCTGCGATTCAGCTCAGTCATTTCAAATGATCATTTGTTCAGTCCTGAGTCATTTGACTCAGTCCTCAGTCCTGCCTCATTAACTCTGCCTATGCCTGTTTTATGCAAAAACCTCATCACCAAAAGTGTGGCTTCTGAATATTTGTGCACATATTTAAGGAACTTTAGGTTGTACTTTGCCAAGGATGGTAGCAGTTTGTATTTCTTTACATACATCATTTAAAAGTTGTTTTTAACACTTTTAATCAGCAAAGATGCATTGATCAAAAGTGACAGTAAAGACTTCGACATTGTTACAAAAGATATCCATTTCAAATAAATGCTGTTCTTTTGAACTTTCTATTCAAAGAAAAAAGGAATCACAGTTTCCACAAAAATATTAGGTAGCACAACTGTTTTCAACATTGATTACTGATAATGGTTCAAATCAGCATAATACAATGATTTCTGAAGGATCATGTGATACTGATGGCTAGAGTAATGATGCTGAAAATTCAACTTTGCCATCACAGGAATATGTTATTTTAAAATTCAGTAAAATAGAACAGTTATTTTAAATTGTAATAATATTTCACAACATTACTATTTTTACTGTATTTTTGATCAAATAAAGCCTTGGTAGTTTATGCTGAAAGGGTTTCGAACAAACACAGGGCAGGTTTTGTGTAGCAGTGTTTATATATCAGACTTACCACTTACTATTTTACAAGATACAAGACACAAAAGTAAAATCTTTTGTAAAACATTTGGCACTACATATTATGGCAAAACCTAAAATCTCAGTTTGTTCTAAAGTAGAGGACTGTGTGTCATCCAAGACTACTTCAAGGTTAAATCCTTATTTTACTTTAGAATAAATTAAAATTAGATTTTAATGGAGATAAATGAAAAGCCCTACAGATGACAGTCTGCATTTTTCATAGAACCCTCAGATTCCTAACTTTACTGATTCCAATTAGCGATGTTAATGACACACTGAGATATTTAACAACAATTAAACAATCATTAGCTGTTTTCTCGCCATTCACTCTATGCTTTCTAAGTCAAATACTGAAAGCACTTTTTAGAGTCTCAACCCTGGGGTCAAGGTTTCCTAATAGCGCCCAGGCAAATGACCCTTATACATTTTGTGTCTGATGCCAACCTTTACCAGATGAATTATAATCTTGCATTTTAAAAAGGCCACAAATGTCCATAAACATACGTACAATGACGAAGAAGTTTATAAAAGGTATTATATTAATGCACCCATCCATACAGACAGACAGATACGTGGTGAATAAATACACTGTAATGCATGGCCTCTTGTGGCTTTTTGCTTTATTAAACCATTGTTTCATTTGATGCAGTCCTCTATTATACTGTACGTATTCTATCTACAGTACTATTTAATAATACTACCAGTAGTGATGTGCGCATACAAATTAAAGAGAGCCAGTTACAGACTGGAGACAATTACACTGACAAGGTTTGCACATAATGTGCTTACTGTCAGAGTTTATTCATTTGAACGGCATCTTTCCAAGGCGCAGAAGTCCCTAGTCTATAGTTTAACTGCAGACATGAGCAGAATCACACCGTATGTTTATTTACTTACAGAACTCGAGAAGATCACCAGAAAGGGCCGCCTGGGTCCCTGAATAACATGCTAATATGAAACTATGAACTCTCAAAATGACAGGTGCCGTAAAATAATGATGTCTGAATAAATATTTCATCCCAGAAGAGCATTTACCTTTATTTATGATGTAGCAGAGTTAACCAGTTCAGTGATTCTGCTGGACGACTCTAAGTAAACGATCCAACACATGCACATGATTATTCTTTTAGCATTAATTATGCATTATTCATTCGAGATAACTTAAATCATGAGGTTTTATGGAAGCTAAATAATAAATACATTAGCTAAATTTAAGGACAAGAGATCTGACTCATAATAAAGAAGTAATGCATCACTTCTTTCATTTTTAATAATACAGATCCGCATACTTACACATGAGCTTTGCTGCATGCTTTTCTTTCCCACATATTCCCACTTACAATACAGTAATATTTCAGATTCACAGTGATTGCACCCCCGGCGTCCTCTATCGATAAATCACACCGTGTGGATTCTCCCTGAGTCGTCTAAGAGCACAGCTGTGGCTCTGCACTCATTTAAAACATCTAATTTACAAAGGAATCTAAAGTGATTAGAGACGGGAACTGATAGATAACCTCTCAGGACTTCCTGAAAACACGTCTCTGAGATTTATCATCATGATACCAAAACCAGATTAAGGAGGCGTTTTGACCATAACTTATCTTTCCCTTGATGCACATAATGACACAAGAATGAGTCACTGAAAACCAGCAATACGCCAGATCAGACTCTGCACATATTCACAGCCAATGCAAAATTACAGACATGTCAAAAATCTGGTTATCGGCCTCCACACAAATATGAACTTAAGCCAATTGTACGATTTAGCAATGATGCAAATGAGCACCAGAAAATGACAGGTCACCCAAATATGCCAAACATAAATACAAACCATTGTCTGATATGCGTAATCATTTACGGTGGCCTCAAAAATAGTATCTGGACACATTTAATGTCTGAATGTCACTGCATTTAATAATAATTTATCTGCAAAATAATGATGCTGTAGAGGTACTGTTTTTAAAACTAACTTCACTTTCCTGAGTCATTTTTGCATTGACATTTAACCAAATTGCGTCAAGGTCTGTGTCCCTAACCTAAAGCATCTGCTGTACTGCCCATCTGCTAATGACTCAACAGGCAGTGTTTTGTGTATGAACACACCTACAGAAACTGATTTCCAAAGCACCATAACGTCATTCAAGTTCATTTTAGACACAAGCAAGAATTTAATGACTACAATGCTTATTTTTCACTGGAATTGCAAGCAAAATGTCAACAGGATATTTATGAATTAATTAACCTGATCCAATCATTCCATAAGACACCAGTTTTATACTTGGCACCAGCTGCCGAACCACATGCACATGGTTGTTGTGGGATATCATTGAAGTGGTTTTCAAAAACAGGCTGTGACAAAAATATTGAATTTGGAAGTGTCTTGATGCCTTCCCTCCTCCTTATATACTGCAGTAATTTTCAGGTACAGGACACAATCTTAGTGGATGCATGAAGTCAGTTCTCCACAGTTTTACACATTTGTCCTAGCAGAGCAACCACAGTTGTAGATAATCACTATTTGGACATGTTCCAATAAGTTTTAATACAAAAAAAGTGTGCAAATCTACTGTAGCTAAAAGTTACTTGCTGTAGTAATTTGGTTGTGGAGTACAAAATAAGTATTCAAAGATCTGGGGTCAGTAAGGTGTTTTTTTAGTGCTAATAAAGGCATGCATTTACTTGATCAAAAATACAGTAAAAACAGTAATATTGTCAAATACTATTACAATTTAAAAGAGCTATGTTCTATTTTAATATCATTTATAATCTAATTTATTTCTGTGATGGCAAAGCTGAATTTTCATTGCTCATTGCTCCAGTTTTCAGTGTCACATAATTCTATACTTTTCTATACTATTATGCTGATTTGGTGTTCAAGAAACATTTCTAATGGTGAATGTTGAAAACAGTTACTGCTTAATAGTTTTGTGGAAATCATGATACATTGGTTTGAAGATTCTTTAATGAACAGAAAGTTCAAAAGAAAATTCTTTGAAACATTATAAATGTATATTTACTGTCAATTTTGATTTAATGCATCCTTGCTGAATAAATAGCATCTGTCATTCACACTGTAAATATATTCCAAGAAAACATTATTATATATTTGTTCTCTTCTCTCTGTAATTCTGTATTTAGACGTCTGTAGTAGAGCTCACTTAATCTTATTCATGAGTACACACTACAGTAGGTTGTCTCTGATCTGGAAAAATCTGGAATCTGAATAAATCTAGAAAAAGCATCATACTTGCAGAAAGCATTCACAGAGTTCTGAGGTCCTGCCTTCAATAAGGGATGCAAATAACTGCCTGTTTCTTACTTTCCTTATCATTTGTTCATTAAGGCAGGCAACTTCTGCTCTGATAAATCTGTGTGGTGGAATATCATTAAAACTTCTAGGAATCATTTGACTTTCAAATTATAATGGAACATTGTTTTTTTTCTATCACTGAGTTTTTCGTGCACTGTAATACTCATGGTACCTCGCTCTGGGATCTGTTGTTTGTTAAACCATGGAGAAAGAGGCACTGGAGCGCCAAGCACACAATGAATTTTAATGAAGATGTAGAGAAAGAGAAAGTAATTTCTGATGGAAAGTTAAACTTTCTGATTTGGAAGAGATGGGAAGAATTTCATCAGACACATGCTTCGTGATAGACTTTAAAAAGCAAGAGAAACGTACCAGGGGAACTAGGTTTCAAAATGATTTAATTAATCTACTTTCTGAACGTTTAATTAAACAATGTGTTAAAAAAATCTCTCTTTTCCAACTGTAGGGCTTTTCATGCCACACTTAACGCTGGGTTATGGTCTTAATAGGCCAAGGCTTCTTTTATCACTGGCAAATGGAATGTTTCACTCTTATAATTCTGAAAGAGGGTTAAGCGATGCTTTTAACCCTGGGTTATGGATTTTGTCAACCCAGACCTACAATTTATCCCATCTGACCTTCAGTTAAAAACACCACTCACCATGGTCTTTTGACACAGACTTGCACATCTTATCAGAGTTTTGAGAAATGCTTCCTGACAGTTCGGAGTTTCTGTTTGGTGTCTCACTCTGAATCGGTTGAGTCTGGTTAACTGCTTCTTCCGTTCTCACCTTTTGAAAAGAGGTAAAAGCACAAATGCTGTACCAAACATATATCTTAGTTTCTCATATTTCTATCACTAAAAAAGAAAAGAAATTGCAGCTGTGACAATACATCTATTAATTATGCATAATGTCTGACAGGAATCCTATCAACATACCTTTAAAACGTCCACACTGACTTTCTGAAAATTTTTGGACTTGTACTCTTGCATGCGCAGGTGGTTTTCTTGGTATTTTTCCTCCACAATTTGCCTATAGTAAGGCAAAACCTGTATTTAGGTTAAGACTTTACACAAACAATTTGTTTCTTCATCGGAATAGATCTGAAGAAATGTAGCATTACATCACTTGCTCGTCAGTGTATCCTCTGGAGTGAATGGGTGCCGTCAGAATGGGAGTTCAAACAGCTAATAAAAACATCACAATAATTCATAAGCAATCCAAATGACTCCATACAATCAAAAAATGTCTTCCGAAGTAAAAAGCAGCGTGTTTGTAAGAAACAAATCCATCACTAAAAGGTTTTTAACTTTAAACCGTCGCTTCCGGCCAAAATACCAGACCATAATCCATAATATTGCTTTTTCCAGTGAAAAGGTCCATCTCCTGTTGTCCTCTCACATCAAAATCCACTGACATACAGTATTTGTTTAGAACTGTTTTCGCTTGTAAACTGTGCTTGATCTGTGCATTGATCCTTTCACTGGAGAAAGCAATATTATGGATAGAGGATTCAAGGTAAAAACGTCTTAATGATGGATGTTTATAACAAAACATGCAGCTTGTCACTGCACAAGACATTAATTGATGGACTGGAGACGTGTGGATTACTTAAGAATTATTATGATGCTTTTATCAGTTGTTTGGACTCTCATTTTGACGGCACCCATTCACTGCAGAGTGTCCAGTATAGTGAGCAAGTAAATTCTACATCTTGGATGGCCCAATGTTCTTCTGAATATTTTACTATATGTTTTGTAGACGAATGAATGTCATACAGGTTTGGAACAACAGGGTAGCAAATTAATGACAATTTTTTTTTATGAGCAAACAAACTTTAAGAAATAATAGTGCAATGATGTGCATAATGTATCAATTTGTTTTGGAGCATATGAACCAACATTGACTGTTCCTATTCTATCAGTGCATCACATATTACACAAAGAATCAGAGGTGATGTGAGACATGCTGCAAAAATCCTTGCACCATGAAAACAGAAAAGCCCCGATACTCATGCTAACTTTATGGAATATGAACTGTGAGTCACATTTGATTAACATTCAGTGTGACATGGTCAGCGCAATGAACGTCACTCACTTCAGCTTTCTCGCTTTCTCATCTGCTGCTTGGAGTTTCCGGAGCCGCATGCGTTCTCTCGGGCTCATTTTCTGCACCTCTGATCTCTCCCGCAGTGTCTGCAGATGTACCTTCTTCTGTCTGTGGGGTTCAAGGACTACATTTACTGAAATGACTAATGACTACTCATTTGCTTTACAGACATTGTTTGAACTGTGATCAGAGCTGATGTGCTAAAGTTGTTGATGTTCATGAATTTGCCACTGGGGTTTATTAGTCAACATATATATTAGTTTGCTATTATTAAAAAATGTGGAAAAGGAATAAGAAGAGAGAAGAGAATGTGTGTCCATATTTTTGACTGGCAGTGTATTTATAATTCAGGAAAATCTCAAAAGAAATAGGGTATTTTATTTGAAGTTAGGATTTAATCCAAAAAAAAAAAAAAAGAGTAGAATTCAAACAAGGAAAAGTATATAATTAGGTTATTCATGAGAACTTGTGTGAGACAGCTTCAGATGCTTTGTGTGCAGTCTTTGGACACCAAGGATACTAGAATGGTGTTTGAATGAGCTAATGAGCAAAAGTTTCATTCAGATTTCTCAGTTCAAGTCAAGGCTATATAACAATTCATGCAAATATCTTTATGCCTCATGGTGAAGACAGACAAAAAGGAAAATAAAAAGGTCCAAAAGAAGAAAAGAGAGTCATTTTTGATACATACTGTAAAGCTAAATTTGTCCCACAACTTTACCTGCCATTTGTTTTAAAAATAGCTACATTAACACTTTAAAACGAATCAAAGGGGGAAGTCGTGGCCTAATGGTTAGAGAGTCGGACTCGTAACCCAAAGGTTGCGGGTTCGAGTCTCGTACCGGCAGGGATTGTAGGTGGGGGGAGTGAATGTACAGCACTCTCTCCCACCTTCAATACCACGACTGAGGTGCCCTTGAGCAAGGCACCGAACCCCCAACTGCTCCCTGGGCGCCGCAGCATAAATGGCTGCCCACTGCTCCGGGTGTGTGTTCACGGTGTGTGTGTGTTCACTGCTGTGTCTGTGCACTTTGGATGGGTTAAATACTTGGCCACATGTCACGTCACTTAAAATGATCACTCGAATGTTCTTAACACAAATGTACTGTAGTATTTCATTTGATTATGTGATAATTGTATCAAAAGTACATTGTACAGTAGTGTACTTTATCACTTACTACCTATAAAGTCATGTTCTCATACAATAACGTAACTCTAACTTAACGTAACAACTTAAATATAATTTAATATATTTTAAAATGTAATTTATTTCTGTGATTTTTTATAATATTAACACAAATGTAGTACAAATTAAATATAATTCAATATATTTTAAAATATAAATATATTCCTGTGATGGCTCCAACCCTAATCACAGTCTTCAGCATCACATGCTCTTTCAGAAATCATTATAATATACTGATTCAGTGCTCAAGAAACATTTCTTATTATCATGAATTTTGAAAACAATTGTGCTGCTTAATATTTTTGTGTTTATAATATTTCGGGTTTTTATATGAATCTAAAGTTCAAAAGATCAACATTTATTTGAAATAGAAATGTTTTGTAACATTATAAATCTTTTACTGTCAATTTTTATTCCTTGCTGAATAAAATATTTGACTTTTAAATGGTAGTGTACAAAAACTTTTTCAGCTTTGCAACCTATTATGTCCCAATACTCAAGAATCAATGAACTGCACTTGACAGATCTCGCTATGCACTGTTGGCTTTAACACTGCATAGATTTTCTCTAGGTCATAGCTAATGATTATTGGCACATGCTCTGGTGACAAAGTTTTTAATTAGCATGGAAAGCGATGACTGAATTAATGAAAGTCTGCTGTTCATAGACTGCTGCCTGATTAACATGTTCCATACACTAGGTACGCAGCAATAGAGCTACATACATATTTTTAGATCCCCTCCAACAAGCTGGTGTGAAAAAAACCACACAAAAACAGTCCTGTTCCCAGAAATCCCTGGTGTAGATAGTGTCATGCATTTCTCACTGCAGGAACAGAGAAATGAGACTGCCTGTAAAATATCTCTCTCACATAACTGTGGATTCACTTACAGTGCTCTCAGGATCTGTGACGCGTCTCTCTCTCCCCCCATCGACTTGTCTCGCAGCGTTAGGCTAAAAAACTTGTGTTTCATGCTCTGCAGTGAGAAAAATAACAAAAGAGATGAAAAATCAGTTAATGCCATTCTCTGAGGCCTCTTAAAAGGCAGTGTTTTGCCAGGAGCTGCGAAAACAAAGCAAAACAGCAGCAACGAAGCTACATTTCAATCAGTATAAACTGTTGTACAGACTCCCGCGTTTCTCAGAATCAGAGCAAAAGGAAAGTGGAGAGAAAGACTGATATTAACCTCAGGGAAGAATCTGCCACAAGCACATTTAAAGAACAATACGAGACATTTGTAAGGTGCAAATTACGCAGGCAGAAGAAAGACTTGAAACCGTATACAACAACAGAGGAGGGAAAAGCCATCAGTGAGTATTGTGTTCGGAGTTGTCATTTAGAAGCCCTTTCCTTCTCTGATTACATGTTTCTGAGATGGTGATGGTATAATAGCCAGTGGAAGACACATCCCACCAGGAGCTTTCAGATGGGGGTTAGGGGATCACTAGCTTCCAAAGGCAGAAACGTATTACTAAGCACCCTGATTTAAACAAGTCAATGTGACTGCAAATGATGAAAGGGTCCTATAATTGCAAATATTGTATAGACGCATTAAACAAGGGCTATATAAAAAAAAAATCAATACACAGGGCCATTACAAGTACACATCATGATAAAGATGCCTATAGTGCAATTTTATTTTTACAGTGGGAGGGTTTCATAATTCTTTATGTAATGGAGAATACTAATGACATGTACAGTAGCTCTAAGAAGTTAAGCAGTCATTAGATTACTGTAGATTTCTACATCTGTGGTTTGCAGTTATTAAAAGACATCTTGGCTGGATGTGGGCATTAGGGGAGGTCATGTGATCTGGATGTTATATACTGTACTGTATTTGATATAATTATGCATTATGTCTATAATTAAGGGAAGAATCCATTAAGGATTATACCTGACACAGCTGTTCTGAGCAGTTTGTGATCTGACTCACTTGATTTCACTTTATTTTACATTCAATGGGATGCCAGCAGTACTTCAACCACCAACTGTTATTTTACACAGAAAGCTAGAAAAAGGCCTAGATTCATAATGAATTCGCACCAGGCAGCGCAACAAGAAGTTTAGCTTTAGTTACGCTAATTGACAAAGGCATAAATAAATGAGAAGCACTGTGAAAAATAATAGAAATCGTGCACACGATTTTAAATAAATTTTAAATCCTGATTTTAAATAAATTGTGCACTAGATATAATAATTTGTTCCCTTGTTTTAAGTAAACTGTGCACACAAAATAATAATTTGTGCCCTTCTTTTAAGTAAATCATGCACACTAAATAATAATTAGTTCTACTTCCTGTCCACATTCTCATAAACCGATGTAGATGCCTCTCAAAATGATCCCATGCAACTCTGCAAGGCTTTTGAGAATGTCTCTATAACTCATTCCCAACTCAAAATTAAACCCAATTAAAGTGTCTCTGTCCATAATATAACAGCAGCAACAGGTTAATGAGAATGTCACTTTTGGCCCGAAAGTGGCAGTGGCCTAAACATTCTCATAAACTGGCCCTGGGACAAACAGAGTAAAGCTATAATTTTAAAATTAAAAATAATTATTTTTAAAAAACTATATATATATATATATATATATAATAAAATAAAATATGTTGGTCTGAAATCTGTGAATAACAAATTCTCAGAGTTTGAGAAAGTTTCTCAGAGAAAATTGGTCCTGTCCAAAAAGGGTAAAGAAACATTTGTGGAAACGTTCTGAACTTTTATACATTTACAGACTGATCTATTGTTTGAGAGATGCATAAAAATTCATATATGCCGGGGAGCAAGGCCAACTACGACAAGCCACAATCAATACAATCACCAAGCAGCAACGATGTCAATCACTGACATTTCAAAAGTACAATCTGAAAAGTTTACGTGCAGGGTGAGTCAAATGCAATGGCGAATCGATGATGTGATGAGTATGCATAACTGACTTTTAGAAACCTATTGAGCTTGGCCGACAATCAAAGTCTTCCTGGTGCATTATGGCCCTTCCCATTAACCTTTGAAGCAGATACTCTGAACAGCTGGTCAGATGCCCTCCCGTCCAGCTGATCTGATTAACGGCATCTCCTCACCTGCAAGCTCTCCTCGATGAACCTGCTCCTCAGCGCATCTGCTGCCGAGATCCTGCGTGAAGAATCCTTTTCTAACATACTGGCACCACATGAACAGAGAGAGAGAGAATTATGTTTAAGACCTCATGAAATGCTGATAGTTTTAGCTGAATGCGTCTAAACCTGCTCGGATTTAGCATAATATGCTTTGAAAAACAGCTGAATCAAACAAGCCATTGATTTGTGTCTTTCTACTCATCCACAGCGGGCAGACGGACAGATATTGCCTGACGGTGTGAGTTGACATGGGACCAATTTGTGCCTGGAGCAGGGCAGCATCTTTTTCTGGTACCTTTGCATTAGAGAGTTGAGGTGCCTTGAGTATGTTTCTGGCAGGGATGGAGTAGGTCCCTCCACAATCATCGTCACCACAGCTAAGAAGTTCTGCCCCTCAAAAGCATGTGCCAAACAGCACATCTCATAGAGGATACAGCCTAAAGACCTGCACCCGTGGAACAAATAAAGAAGAAATAGTTAAAGGGATAGTCCATCCAAAAATGAAAATTCTGTCATCATCTACTTACCCTCATGTCATTCCAAAGCTGACTGAACATGACTGACTTTCTTCTGTGGAACATAAAAGGACAGAGGCTTCCAAACTCGTTCCTGGAGGGCCGATGTCCTGCAGAGTTTAGCTCCAACCCTAATCGAACACACCTAAACCAGCTAATTAAGGTCTTACTAGGCATACTAGAAACTTCCAGGCAGGTGTGTTGAGGCATTTTGGACTAAACTCTGCAGGACACTGGCCCTCCAGGACCGAGTTTGGAGACCCCTGTAAAATGAGATATTATGAAGAATGTTGGTAGCCAAACAGTTTAGGCTCCCATTGATTTCCACTGTATTTTTGGTCCATAAAATGAAAGTCAAAGGGAACTGTTTGGTTACGATTCAAAATTAGATATTATGAAGAATGTTGGTAGCCAAACAGTTTAGGCTCCCATTGATTTCCACTGTATTTTTGGTCCATAAAATGAAAGTCAAAGGGAACTGTTTGGTTACGATTCTTCAAAACATCTTCTTGTTCTGCAGAAGAAAGAAATGCATCCATGATGAGGCTTGCTTTAATATTTACATATAGTAGCCATGGTCATTTTAGCATATGGAACACAAATCGCAGCAATACTGAATCTTAAAGTTCTCGATAAAAAGGTTGGGAGGACCTAGGTTAGCGTGTAATAAAATAAGAATATAAAAGAAGAAGAAACAAAAAAAATAGAATAAAGATATCATTATAATTAAAAAAATAATAATAATTAAAATAATATAATTATAAAAATGATGCTAAAAAGTATAATAAAATATCATTAATAATTACATTTAAAATCATTGTTTAGTTCGTTTGGTTGATGTGAAAGTGGTTTTCCGAAGTAGTTTGCGTCACTGAGAACCACATGAATCAGAACTCTGATACAATTTGCAATTAGCATTATAGTAAAAAAAAAAAAAAAGGTTTTATT
>NW_015553403.1:308746-315832 GCF_001515605.1 Sinocyclocheilus anshuiensis
AAAAAAAAAAGGTTTTATTTGAAAATACATAAACAATAGAGAGAAAAATAGGTATAATTTGTGTAAGGATGTCTCTATTTTAGCTCACCCTCCTGCTCTCTATCGCTGTTAAGCAGCACAGTGACCCCTTTCCTCCAGTGTGCCTGGTGCTTGTGTTCTTACAGACTCAAGGCCACAGAGTGAAGAGTCCAATTCCCAATAGGCTGCTTTATGAGTCTGAACAGAGGCCCTCAGCTCTTGGTGGCAACAACTCAACGAGGTGATTGCGTGAGGAAAAGAATCACCCTTAAATTAGCAGCTAGTGCCTGTAGCTGTTTCGCAAATTAGATTGTCTTCTCTCTTCCTCCTTCATTCTATCTTATTGTTTTCTAGTTATTTTTCCCCCTCAGTTTTTCTACTTTACTAATATGCTGTTATCTCCCTATTTCCCCAGTGGATCTTGTTTCCCCATGTTCCCTCACTTCATATATCTTGGCACATATTGTAAGTGGAGGGGGAGGAGATTACAGAGCTCTGGTGGTCTTAAGAGCCTGTCTAGTGAAGATCTTTAAGAGGGAACCTCATCTTGGTGCCTTTGGAAACGTCTTATGCCATGAAATTATATTTCACCCCTACCACACAGACACAGCTCAGATACAGATTGTTACAGCTCAATAAGCAATTGGAGATATCAGAATTTATGTTAATTATGCTTGCCATTTTTCACCTGCACCTTCAACTATGCCTGATTGCATCTTTTGGTAAATTTTTCCAAGTTAAAATTACAAAAAAAAAAACACCATTGACGTGATGAGCTTTCATGGATTGCTAGAACTCACAAATTTTTCAAGACTACCATTTGACAGCAATCAAACATAATACCTCATTACTTGAAATTATGCATAATGCATAATGATTAATTGTTTTTGAGGATTATGAGTTCTGATTCAATGAAAGAATAACTTTGCAAAATACTTGCTGAGAACTAAAACTGCTGGAAGATATACATCAATAGATAAATGTTTGGATGCACCTACTCATTCTTTATTATTTAAATTTTTCACATTTTATAATATTAGTAAAATCACCAAAATAAATAAATGACATCTAAGCAAGTACACTGAAAAAAAAAATGATGTAGAAACAATTTTTACTCAGAAATTGCTAGTAACACATTGAATTAAATGTGAAATTTGAAAATCTCAAATAGTATTTTCTTGTAAAACGTACTCTAATAATCCATTTCATTTACAACTTCAAAAAACATTTTTTTTTTTTTACAGTATATGAGGATTATGTAGTGGCAATTTCGTCTACCAAAACTGTCAACATGGTCGAAAGACCACATAGATAGTATCTGTAAAAAAATCAATACAAATAATCTACTTCCTTCGCCGCTTGAGGTCTTTTGGAGCAAGAAAGCAGATTCTTCTATTATTTTTCATGCCTGTGATTATGAGTGTTTTGCAGTAATGTAATTCTGAAAGGTTCATGAGTTTATCTGTCAGTTTAAAAACAGTTGATGAATCAACTGAAAATGTGTTCTACAATAGTGGGTCAGCCACTTTAAAAAGTATATGAGCTATCTCATCATAAAAACCTTGTAAGGCTGGCCAATAATATTGTTTCTGAACCAAATCATATTTTGTATAATGAATTTGTACTTTTGCCATCTAATCGGTGGTATAAGTTTCCAAGATGTAATCGAAGATTCAAGTATTCTTTCGCACATCAAGCTGTATTTGAGCTGAATAAGATACACAAAAATTAAATCTGTACCGGAGCTTTGAATATATATTTTTTTGTTTTGTTTGTAAGTGTCCTGTCTGTCTATTTGTCTATGTGATTAAGTCTTGTAATTCTGAATGAACCTGTTGTAACGCAAGACAAATTTCAGATTTTGTCTGACAATAAAGTTGTATCATCATCATTATCAACACAAATAATTTCAGGCATAATCCTGTAGCTCAAAAAAGTTTTTAATATCATGTGAAGTATAAATTCAGTGAGTTTGTTCAAACTTTTGAATGTACTGCACTGCAATTGTAAGATCCATACAATGCAAAAACCCAAAATCTTGGTTGATTAAGAATAAACTAAAATGATTTAATGGTTCAGTTATTCCTACCAGATGTCTGATTTGGAGTCGTATCCTCTGTGACTGAGGGCTTCAGGGCTCATGTAGTACGGAGTGCCTGTGAAGGTAGTCGCCAGGTCACATGACCCCATCAGCAGACAGGATACACCAAAGTCACCTTTAACGAGGTATTAAAACAGTTACATCAGCATTTTAAACACATTTGAAAAAATGTAGTCTTGCAGACTAAAAATGTCATATCCAAATAAAAAAATGCAATAAGGAAAAATGTATTTTAATAGCCACAAAACAAGCTTTTGTATGTTGAGACTATTTGTGAGTAACTGACTACCATGCACATGCTTATTGAGATTCTTGCTTGAACATTAATTTTGAGTCACAGATCGAATTTACATACTAATGTTAGGCCAACAAAATTCCTCCAAAAACTGTCCCCAAAAAGAGCTTAAGAGAGATTCAGCTGGACAAACATTATGATATTGAGCAATGTTGCAGATTTGTAAAGGATTTAGGGGTTGTTTTAAAGCATAAATTATACTCTATGGTACACTTTTTATGGTTTTATTTTTTTTGTAGTTGTTTTGTCCTTCTAGTTTGTTGTGTGGATGTTCAGCATTCTTCATATTCCTTAATGATCTGCTTTTTAATTGTCACAGCTATTGAGGTTTATGTGTTACTGTAAGTGCTGAGAGACTATGTGTGTCTTCTTGAAAATAAAATGTAATTAACATCTTTAGGCTGTAAGTTGTGTTCATTTTTAGAGGCAAAAAGCCTTGCAAGATGTCGTCTCCTTCAGAGCCAAAAAGTCATTTAAAATGTAATGATAAAGACAAAGCTTCCTGTGTTGCTAATTGAACATCTGCTGAACAAGAGATCTGTGGTTGCTGTGACACAAATTTATTAGATAAATTAGATATTTAACATTTAGTGAACGTACAAATATGAGTTGCTGGAAGAACTCCGAAATGTCAATGCATCGTTTATTGATTGCGTAAAACTAGACATTTTAGCTGTGTGAAGCACTTTGGACAGAACTTGAAAATATCTTGCATAATGCTGACATGATATTATTAGTTTTCTCAACATTTCATTTTTTTACAGTGTTACCAGAGAATTTCTTTGAAGCAAACACTGTTCTTTTGGCAGGCTTAGGCACAACTGATGTAAAGCAACACAAATGCACAGATTAGTGTTCAAGTGAGTCGGCTGTACTAAAGAATTTCATACTTCACACAAATTCATTATTCTACACTAAAATGAGCTAAAAGTGACTTTATGCTGACAGGTTCTTAACAAAAAGTATGGCCGGACATTTTGATGTCCATCAATGCACTGTAACTGAAAATATATAAAAATAATGCTCATTTGGCTCTTCTTTCATTCCATCAAAACTATCTGAGGTAGCTGACTGGCGTGCACGTTTTTACTGGGTAATGATCTTGTTTCTTTGTAGATGAGTGTCTTAACTCTCATAAAAGAAGGGCCTGTTTTACCAAATGGGAGGTGTTTGGGCTTTTGGTGCCATTAAAAGTAGCTTTTGAAAGCGTTGCCGGAACATCAAAAACACATCAAGCACCCTTTGGACTGCGAAGCAGAGCTTACCTATCTTAACAATGTTCTTCCTTATAAATATATTTTTGGCCTTTAGATCTCTGTGAAGTATTCTCCTGTTTAAGCAAGACAAACAAGAATCAATAGTCACAGAAGCTGAGAGAAGCAAGGATTTAGAGATGTGTTATTCCGGTGTGTGCATATTTGTCTTGTAAAGTGCAAACTTTAATGTAAGGGCGAGCTATAAAAGACTTAAAACAAATAATTTAGAATGTAAAAATAGAAAATAGGTTAGTTATTAATTATTCACGGGAAAAAAGAGGAGCGGTGTTCTCGGCTCACCTCTGATGTATGTAATGTACTCCCAACAGAAGCTGACAGAGCCATTCACAAACCTGAGGCTCTGATAACGTCCGGCCTGTGCGTTTCAGCTCTTCCAACTTACAGTCCAAATCTTTGTCCTGTGGAACAGAGAGAAATTAAAGAGGCACAAAATGTTATAAATGTAAATCCATCTCTTTTGCATGAAGCACTGGGAGTCCTGGCTACACAGAGCAGACAAAAAGTAGATTAAATAAACAGTCTTTGCTCCCAAAAAGATACTTCAAAGAGTAATACTGTGGTGTTTTCTCTGGTTTCCTGTGTACATTCTCTCTGATCTTTCTCTCTTTGCATTAGTGGATTGTGAAGTTGTCTTTAAGAATGTGAGACTTTGGGCACCTATTTACACTTCAGACAAACCCACATTTTCTTGTTCACACACACACACACACACACACACACACACACACACTGGCAGTGCCAGTCACGAAGCCCAGAGTCTCCTGAGACCTCTACAAGGAGCGTGAGAGAGAGCAAGAGAGAAAGACAGAGAAAGAGACCCCACTGCTAATGATCAAAGACAATTAAAAATAATAGTGTCAATTAAAAAGATAGTTCATCCAAAAAAAAAAAAAATCTATCATAATTAAGGCCTACTCACTGTCATTTCAAACCTTTATGTTTTTTTCTTCCATAAAGCATAAAAGAACACATTGTATCGTGCCTGCAGCTTCAGAGCCAAGCGAACTGAGATGATTATCAAACACGCTCCCATAAAATGTCCTCTCCCTGCCTCAAGAGCCATTGTGAATCAGTTTGTTCAGACTGTTCATGTAAATAAATGATTCACTGGACAAATAAATAAGTGTCACTTTCATTCTTTTTCAGATAAATACAAAATAAAATATAGCTGCAAGCAGCAATTGCGGGGCCAAGCACTCCAGAGGCAAAATGAGGAGCTAAGCATGGCATGGAGCATCAGACCAAATACAACAATGAGTAATAAAAGCAATTTTAGGATGATTGTAATTGAAATGGCTGAAAAAATCATAAATACAACCATTAGTAATATGATTTAGTCTTATCACTTTTGACCAATAGGTGGCGCTGTTACCAAATTAATGTGGCATGATCAGTGTGAGGTGACAAATGCACTTACAAAGTTTGGTGTCAATATGTCAAATATTTGCAGAGATACAGCCTCAGATGCAGTTTGGCACTATGCCTAAAATTTGTAGTGGCGCTGTACAAAAACGGTTTCGTTTATCGATACGAAATCCATAACTCTTTGTCAGCACAGTCTGAAGATCATCTGACTCGATTTTGGTGAAAATCGGACCAACGAGTGGCGAGGAGTTAAAAAAAGTAGGTTTTCAAGTCATGCTTGTTATAACACACACCAAGTTTGGTCTCAATACGCCAAACCGTTGCGGAGATATAGCCTCACATCCATTTTTACGTGCTTTTCGTAGAATTCCTTCGTGCGTTATTCGAGAACGGTTGGACAAATCAACTTGAATTCCATAATTTTTTGCCAGCATGGTCTGAAGATGATCTGAGCCAATTTTGGTGAGAATCAGACAAACCGTCTAGTACGAGTTCGAAAAAGTAGGTTTTACGAACAATTAAAAATAGCGAAAAAACTAAACCTTGCGATTTTTGAATTTTGGTGTTCATTCGACTCAGCGTGAGCCAAGGATTCAGAAGAAAAAAAGAATTTTCATTTTGTGCCTTATAGTTCAAAAGTTATTAGCATAAAGAAATTGCAACTTTGGACAAGTGGTGGCGCTAGAGAGTTGGAGTTAGAGACTCCAAACTTGCTGTGGTTAATGTTGAGACTGTCCTCTATCAGTGTGCCAAATTTCACAACTTTCCCGCAAGCGGTTCTATGGGCTGCCATAGACTTGTGGCGGAAGAAGAAAAATGACGCTAACGGATACAATAGGTGCCACTGCACCTTCGGTGCTTGGCCCCTAATAACATTTGTTAAAAGATTAGTTCCCCCAAACATTTGCTGAAAATGGACCCTCAGGCCAAGCTGTAATGGAGTTTGCTTCTTCATCAGAACAGATTTGGAGAATTTTAGTATTATATCTCTTGCTCACCATTGGATCCTCTACAGGGAATGGGTGCCGTCAGAATGAGGGTCCAAACAGTTGATAAAAACATCACAATAATCCATAAGGAATCCACACGAATCCAAAAGTTTTATGTTTATAAGAAACCAATCTATCAATAAGACAATTCTGGTTCGGTGAAAAAGTAATTTTGTCTGAATCAGGAGAGAAATATGTACAGATCAAGCACTGTTTACAATCAAAAACAGTTGTAAACAAATATGTTGGTGGATTTTGATGTGAGAGGATAACAGCGGATTTTTCACTGAAGGAAGCATTATTAATGGATTATGGACTTGTATTTTGGCCAGAAGTGTCCTTTTAAAGTTAAAATGCCTTAAAGGGTTAGTTCACCCAAAAATGAAAATTAGCCCATAAATTACTCACCCTCAAGTCACCCTAGGTGTATATGACTTTCTTCTTTCAGACGAATCCAGTTGGAGTTATATAAAAAATTGTCTTTGATCTTTCAAGCTGTTTCATGGCACTCAGCGGGTGTTGCATGCATCAGTCCAAAAGCAGTTAAATAAAATACGCCCATCCATTAAAAAAATAAGTGTCTCACACGGCTCCGGGGGGTGAATAAAGGCCTTCTGTAGCGAATCGATGCGTTTTTGTAAGAAAAATATCCATATTCAATACGTAATCACTTTAATCTAGCTTGCGCTCACTGTTGTACACTGGAAGCAGTTCCGGGCGGATGACGTATGAGGTCACAGAAGCAGCTCCGGGCTGATGATGTATGAGGTCAGTGTTGCGCATGCGCTGGTGAGTCTCGTGAAAACCAACGTTTGTTAACAGGAGCAAAGGAAGCAAAGTTTCCTTACTTTAGCAAATAAAAACCAGTCTCCTCTTGGCTTATATCGAAATCATCCGACATTCTTCTTTACAAATCTTCGTTTTGTACTTCTAATTAGTGACCGTTGTTTTGATATGATCTCTCCCCTGCACTTCCGTGTTCGTCACTTCTGAGCAGTGCATGCGCAAAGCCGACCTCATACGTCATCCGCCCAGAACTGC
>NW_015553403.1:316005-317146 GCF_001515605.1 Sinocyclocheilus anshuiensis
TCCAGTGTACAACAGTGAGCGCAAGCTACATTAAAGTGATTATTACGTTTTGAATATGGATATGTTTCTTACAAAAACGCATAGATTCGCTACAGAAGACCTTTGTTCACCCCCCCGGAGCCGTGTGAGACACTTTTTTTTATGGATGGGCACATTTTAATTAAGTGCTTTTGGACTGATGCATGAAACACCCGCTGAGTGCCATGAAACAGCTTGAAAGATCAAAGACAATTTTTAATATAACTCTGACTGGATTCGTCTGAAAGAAGAAAGTCATATACACCTAGGATGACTTGAGGGTGAGTAATTTATGGGCTAATTTTCATTTTTGGGTGAACTAACCCTTTAATGATGGATTTGTTTCTTATAAACATGCAGCTTTTCACTTGACGCTGACCCATTGAATTTGAACGCTCATCAGTGCAAATGAGATCCAAAGATATGACGGAGAGAAAATTTGAAACAACATGAGTGTATTTTTATTTTCTGGGAAAACTATTCCTTAAATGTACAATAATGGAATTAGAATGAGCATATAAACATGCGGCATATTTAAGGATCTCTCTGTTTTCACCAAGTGCCACCAAGAGAATAATCAATCCCACTAATTGTACGACTGAAGTGGAGCACAGTTTGAACACAGAGCTGAACTCAGCACCCCTCATTTCAATAACAACAGACATTTGTCAATGTCTCAAGAGAGTGAGTTCCATTAGGAAAGTCTTAAATCGGTAACGTAGTGACAGGCATGAGTCAGATTAGCACCCTTTGTGGATATACTGCAGGCTTAGCAGTTCATTTGAAATGTCTTTGGATAAACCCTCCTGCACACTGCCCGAGGGAAGTGTTTGCACACTGTGAGTGGGGCTCACCACGCGTCCAAGTGAAGGACGATTCGCATTATGAATGTAATTGGGACTGGCTAATTTGTTGGCCCCCTATGGTTATGATCATCACTCAAAAAGCCTCCTCGAATGCTTTCAAATAGCTTTCATCAATGCTTTTCCTGAGTGCAAAGGTTTAATTGAACAATGAGTTTTGGAATAAGCATTGTAGCATGAACAGAAGTATAATGAGAACCTTCCTGTAGACCAGTCGTACCTCCATTTCACTCGCTAAAAAAAAAAAAAAAAATTTTTTT